>NC_051158.1:43402394-43631713 GCF_013339745.2 Dermacentor silvarum | reverse complement strand
GAGCGCGTGTCCAGCGCCTCGCAAGAGGCTATGGACACAACACACCAGCCAGACGGCGCCAATTGCGCCTAAGGAGCCGCGAGAATCTCGCGATCGCTCCAAAAAAGAAAAAGCCCGCATCACAGGGCCCGACAAGGGCTCTGTAAGTTAAGTTAGTCCTCTTAAACACACAGCACAAAAAACACTTTCAACATGAATACACAAATAATACATTGGAACGTCAGAGGACTCTACACAACCTCGATGACGTTAAAGAAATCCTACACAGGTTTAATCCTAAGGTGCTGTGTGTTCAAGAGACACACCTTAAATCTACACAATCCAACTTCTCCGGCAATACGCCATTTTCAGGAAAGACCGAGACGACGCTCTTGCGTCGTCCGGTGGTGTAGCAATAGTTGTAGACAAGTCCGTAGCTTGTCAACATGTACCCCTTCAGACGGCCCTTGAGGCAGTGTCAATTCAGGCAATTCTTTTCAATAAATTGGTCACAGTATGTTCTATATACATACCCCCAAATTATATTCTCGGAAAAACTGAATTTCATAACCTCATTGACCAGCTTCCCGAACCTTACATTCTCGTGGGAGATTTTAATGCTCACAACACGTTGTGGGGAGACTCGCGATGCGACGCGAGAGGTCGACTCATTGAAAATTTCCTTCTGACCTCTGGTTCCTGCCTTTTTAATAAGAATAAGCCGACCTACTATAACGCCCAACACGATTCGTACTCATCAATAGATCTAGCAATTGGATCTGCATCTCTTATGCCTGACCTTGAATGGAATGTCATTAACGATCCTTTTGGAAGTGACCACTTCCCTGTAATTTTAAACTTAATAACGCAGCACGATAACCCTCCCAATATTCCTCGATGGAAATTAGCATCGGCTGACTGGGAGCATTTTAAAGAATCAACTTTTTTACCACGAGATTTTATAAACAATTTTAGTATCGATGATGCCGTTGCATATTTTACCGCTTTTATTATTAATGCTGCTGAAAAGTTTATCCCACAAACTAACGGTGGTTCACTTAAAAGACGTGTTCCCTGGTGGAACAAAGACTGCAGAGAGGCGCGAAAGAGACAGAATAAGGCATGGGGCATATTGCGTAGATCGCCAAATGCAGAAAATCTTATTCAATTTAAACTCATTAAATTGCAGGGAAGGCGGACACGACGTCAGGCAAAGAGAGAATGCTGGGTGAGGTTTCTATCGGGTATAAATTCATACACACAGGAGGCAAAAGTGTGGAACGGCGTAAGGAAGCTAAAGGGGCAACAAATCCATCCGTTGCCTCTGGTGAATGACCAAGGCAATACCTTGCAGGACCAGGCAGACTGTCTTGGGGAGCACTTTGAGCGTGTTTCAAGCTCAATCCATTATTCACACCCCTTTATTAAATATAACAGAGAGAAGAATGTAAGCCATTCGTACGCAAATGTCGACAGAACGAACCATATAACCTTCCTTTCAGTATTGCCGAGTTGAGAGCTGCCTTGATCGCATGTAGAGCTCTGCACCGGGACCCGACAGAGTCATGTATGACATGATTAAGAACGTACACCCTGATACACAACTGACACTACTCGCACTTTTCAACACTATTTGGGCTGCCGGACATCTTCCGTCCGCATGGAAAGAAGCGATTGTGGTCCCTGTATTGAAGCAAGGTAAAGACCCTACCTCGGCGGCAAGTTACCGTCCCATAGCTCTCACAAGTTGTGTATGTAAGCTATTTGAAAAAATGGTTAATCGACGACTCATACATTTCCTTGAACTGAACAAAATGCTTGATCCCTATCAGTGTGGCTTTAGAGAAGGGCGATCCACAACTGATCACCTTGTGCGCATTGAAGGAAATATTCGAGACGCATTTGTACATAAACAGTTTTTCTTATCGGTATTCCTCGATATGGAGAAGGCGTACGACACAACATGGCGTTACGGAATCCTGAGAGACTTGTCGCGAATGGGCATCCATGGCAATATGCTAAGCATAATAGAAAGCTATTTGTCTAAGCGTACCTTCCGTGTCAGAATCGGCAATGCACTGTCACGTCCATTTATACAAGAAACTGGTGTACCCCAAGGAGGAGTGCTCAGCTGCACACTCTTCATCGTTAAGATGAACACACTCCGAGCCTCATTACCACCGGCTGTTTTTTATTCCGTCTACGTAGACGACATACAAATAGGATTCAAGTCATGTAACCTCGCAGTGTGCGAGAGACAGGTACAGCAGGGCTTGAACAAGGTGTCCAAGTGGGCAGACGAAAACGGATTCAAAGTGAACCCACACAAAAGCTCTTGTGTTCTTTTCACCAGGAAGAAAGGGCTTGTTCCAGATCCCACAATCAAAATGTATGGACAACAAATACCTGTGAACAAAGAGCACAAGTTCCTAGGCATCATACTTGATTCTAAACTTACTTTCATTCCGCATATAAAATATCTCAAGATGAAATGTCCTAAAACAATGAACTTACTGAAATTTTATCTCACGCATCCTGGGGTAGCGACAGGAAGTGTTTAATGAATCTCTACAAGAGTCTAATTTCATCACGACTGGATTATGGTAGCGTGGTATATCACTCTGCTGCCCCTAGTGCGCTGAAGATGCTGGACCCCGTCCACCATCTAGGTATCCGCCTGGCCACTGGCGCTTTCAGAACAAGCCCCATTGAAAGTTTATACGTCGAATCAAATGAGTGGTCACTGCATCTGCAGAGAACATACACCAGCCTCACATATTTCCTTAAAGTCCACTCTAATCATCAGCATCCGTGTTTTAATGCCGTTAACGATATGACGTGCGCTACACTTTTTCGTAATCGTCCCTCTGTAAGACAACCTTTCTCACTGCGTATCAGGGAGCTTAGTGAAGAAATGGATATCCCACTCTTCGAACATCGCCTAATGCCCTCAGCCAAGCTGTTACCACCTTGGGAGTGGCAGGTAGTAGCATGTGATATATCATTTGTAGAAGTTACAAAGCACGCTTCAGAGGTCGAAATCCGAATGCATTTCCTAGAATTACAATCCAAGTACTCGTGCACAGAATTCTACACAGACGCTTCTAAATCGCATGTCGGAGTATCTTATGCAGCCGTCGGTCCGTCCTTCTCGGAATCTGGCGTACTCCACCCCGAAACAAGCATCTTTACGGCTGAGGCCTACGCAATATGGTCAGCTGTAAAGCATATAAAGGAATCTAACTTCAAAAAACTATTATATTTACAGACTCCCAAAGCGTCGTAAAAGCCTTGAAGTCACCCTGTAAACAGAAAAACCCTGTTCTCATTGAGCTCTATTCTGTTCTTTGTAGAGCATACGCAACTAACCAGCATGTCATTATATGCTGGGTGCCAGGGCATAGAGGCATCGAGGGCAATGTTCTTGTCGACCAAATGGCCACATCAGTCACATCACCCGCTATCAACCCTACAGCTGCTGTTCCTGCAACAGATTTAAAACCTTTCTTGCGAAGGAAACTGCGAAGCCACTGGCAACGCTTGTGGGATGCAGAAACAAGTAATAAGCTTCATTTGATTAAGCCACAATTAGGTTACTGGCCTTCCGTAACAAAAACCCGGCGAACTGATATCCTATTCTGTCGTCTAAGAATAGGACACACGTACGGCACCCACAATTTTCTATTGAGTGGTAACGACCCTCCAACCTGTGGTAGATGTGGCGAGAGGCTCACCGTCCTCCACGTCCTCCTGGAGTGCCGGGAAGCCGAAAGAGAAAGAAAGAAACACTTTCCTCTAGCATATCGCTATTATGTCCCTCTACATCCCGCTATGTTCCTCGGTAAAGAACCGCTCTTTAACACCAAAGCAGTCCTCGCATTCCTGAATGATGTCGTGCTACATGTTATTAGCCCAACAAGTTCGTAGCGCATCCTCTCTCCAGAGGATGTTGCTGTGATTGTTTTTATAGCACATGCCTCCAGGCCCTTGTGTCTCAAGGGCTCTGTTTAGGCACTTGTGCTTCTGGCTAATTCTTGCATCTACAATATTTGGAAGTCATATCATTCTTTCGCAATGTATTGTTCATGTCTATAGTACACATCATTAGTCATTGCCATAATCTTATTACGTATAGATTTTACGCACTTTACAGCGACTGCTTTTAGGCCCCTATACAGCCATGCCACATCTAACCTTCATATAATTGACTATTCATATACCACTAACAAGCCATTACCATCGTCCTGGCGCTCTTTGGCCACACCTGGCCCTTGCGCCAATAAACAACAATAATCATCATCATCTCTCTTCTGCGATCCTGAAAAGGACCAGGGTAGTGGAACTAAAGCTTCGTGACGACGCAATGTAGCTTTAACGACAAAATGTGGAAAATCACTGACGTATCAGGGTGCTAAAAAGTAATAGTTGCATTTCAGAGGCCTGTCAGTAGTAGTAATCACTGACAGGACCCTGAAGTGATGTACTAAAACGAATCCCGCAATATTGGTTTTCATGTGATGTGAACATAGGGAGTACTCTACTAATTGATGTATAGATACATGTGTCGAGAAACGACGCGGCGACACTGGTATGTGCACACGCTGGGCGTTTACAGCAATCCCTCTGGACAGATGCAAGTCAGCAGTATGGACTCCTCTATAAAATTTATCCATCTTGTGACATTTATATGACGCGACGCCTCAACAAGTACGACCAAGCATGCCTTCAACGCATCAGACCTGCACGAGCCTGGCTTACACGAACTACTTCAAGTTAAGATTGGACTGATCGGACTCGCCATTGTTCTCTGAATGTAACACCCCTGAAGACCTGGAACTTCTTCTTTGCGACAGTTGCCGTTGCCCGAAGCAGACAGTTTTTGAAGGAGGCCCTAGGCATGCAACGGGACTCGAGCTGAAAACTTCGGCGCCTTCTTGGACCGTGGCAAAGCACAACCTGCGCGTTACGCGCCACGAGAGCGCTGCTGATGTTCTCGCGACCCACTAGGCTTAACGAAACTTTGTAAATATAAATATAGTGTACATTTGTGTGTGTGTTACTGTATATGCTGTTTAAGTGTTAATCACTGTGTGTGCCATAATCGTCACTTAGCACCTGGAGTATCATGTCAGATGATCAGCCAGGACAACATCTCCAGCATATCATCAAAGCTTGTATCTCCTCTCTATCAATATCAATTACTAAGGAACAGTGGTTGTGCGTTTCACTTCGGAGGATGTGCATTTCATGATGTGATGAATGGAGTGGGCGTTTTAAGAAATTGGTTAACTAATGTCATCGTGAGAGATGGCGAGAGAACAATTATTTGTACTGGAAGATTTAGCTCTTATGTCTGCTTCAAGGTAAAACTGGAAACCCTGTTTAAACCGTCCAGAATTTAGAGGAGTAGATAGCACCTCCGTCATGCCTTACATGAATCAATAAAGCACATAATAACTTTTGGGGTGTTACGTGCCAGAACGACAATACGATTATGGCGCACGTCGTAGTGGAGCACTCCAGTTTTATTTCGGCCACCTGGAAGAATAAAACAAAGTTCTAAGCAATGCGATGAAAAGCTATTCAAAATTGCTCATTTGAAGTATTTACTCAAGAAATTATAAATTAAACTCGGCAACTGACGCCCTCTGATAACTCAGCCCTGTTGTAGTTGTTTTTGTGACCTATTCAACGAAGTCATTATTGTAATACTGAATTGTAGGCGTCACAGGAAGGCAACTATGTTAATTCGTCCACCAGTTGTGTACCGCGAGAATTGTAATGCGATTCTTCATGCAAGACTGAGCATCGGTGAATAATCTCGTCGGTGAGTGCGCATATTTAGATCGTATAACGTGACCCCTAGATTCAGAAGGCACCACTAAAGAAAGCTCTTTTTCAGGCTATTTGCTTGGTGCGTTTCACAGCTAAGCCTCCTAATTTGCATTTCTAGCTGCCGTAAGTTTTCTCGGAGACAGCGGAACATCACTGAAAAATGACCAGTACGTTGTGGATATCACAGAAGTTCGTCTTTTGTGAATGTGTATCTTTCTTTTCACGTAGAATGTCTCAGTGCTCACGGCTGAAGTAATCTGCCAGTTTAGGGGAACAGGAAAGACCTTCCCGTTACTGGTAGAGTGGCTTAGTGAAAAGGTCTACGCAACAAGAAAGTTGCTTGCTGAAAGTTGATGGCTTTTCGAATGGCCTAACTCGTCAAGGCTACTTCTTTTCAGCTCTCTTGGTTGAAAATGTGCCTCCGGTCTCATTCATTGCCCTATGGCGCCATTTCCAACTCAGAGAAGGGTAATATATGCCTCGTACTTATGCGCTTCCTGAATAGTCAATTTGGGCTCCCTAGATGTCTGCGTGGCCATGCGCTGCAAATGTAATTTGGACAAGCTTTCCTTGGAAACTGGTTGCATACTGCTGGCTTGCTGTCATTACTGACATTGTGTTAGCGCTTAGGGCTTTCTCGCTGCCACATACTACTGCACACAGCAATAGTCGGGATATCCAAGAAACAGGAACTACAACTGACTTGCTGTAAGCATTCGTTTATTCGGCAAATGCCCATCACGTGCTTGTTACCGTCATGGCCACTGCCCATAGGTATTGTACGGATAGGGAATTAACAAAAACGAATTGTAACTTACGGTATGCACTCTCTAAAGTGAGCTGTTTTTGTTTGAGATATGCTCTGTGCCATCCGAGTCACTGTCCATAGCTACAGCTGGGGTAGACAAGTAACTGGAAGTAAACGTGGCATGGGGGGGGGGGGGGGGGGGGGGGTGTTTGGCCTTCGTAGGGGAGAATTTGTTGCTTTATACGTGCTTGCTGCTATCCGAACCACACCACATGGCAATAGCTGGGTGGGCAAATAGCAGAAATAAACATGAATTGAAATGACAATTCATAGGTGATCATTTAACGCTTTTGAAGTGCTTGATACCATGCCAGCTACTGTCAATAGTTGGGATACCATGTAATTGGAACAATGCGTGTCTTATTGAAGGACATTTCTATTTGAGAAGTTCACACTGCAGGCATTGGTGAAATTGTCATGTCGGAGATTTGTTGTGCGTTTTAGACAGGTACCAGCATACAGTGGGACATCTTTGTTTCATAGAAGCTGTTAGTTTTCCAATAGCCTTATAATGAGGTCGCCAAAATTTCTTGCACATATGAAGAACATCTCAAAAGGGAAACTCTTGGTGGTTAAATGTGAACTGTCATGTGAGAAAGCTTCTTCACTTGAATAATTCATAACTAAGGTTGTATTGACGTCGATATAAAATTTTGACTCTACACCATCATATGATTCCAAATCCCAATGTTTCGATAACTCTTCTCGTGTTTCTGATGCAACTCTGCGATGGCTTTCCGCAAAAGAAATCTCAATGCGAAGCAGTTTCTCCCTCATTCTTGGTAGTTTGCCGTGAGGGCTATTAGCGCAAGCTCTTGGGCGAGTTGGTGCGTGATGAACTGCCGTGTGCTGTATCCGCGGCCACCCATGGTGACGGCCGGGAAAGAATTGTGTGACGCGCGTAATGCAATGCAGATATGTACAGTTCGTTTGGGTAGCGTGGTGCTGCAGTTCACACTGTTCTTATAGGTACAACGGAGAATGTAAATTTTAGCGTTCTACGATTGTGCGCGCAGTTGCGCAGAATGTTCTGTGTGCGCAGATGCGCAGATTGTTCCATTGTGTAATTTGGCATTCCTTCAGTGCATTTTCGGGGCTCAGGAACGAATCAGTGAGACATAGAAAGCGCCGCTTTAAAATGCAGGACAGCCCGATACCACCAAAATGTTTCTCATAACATTAATTCCCACGCAGTGTGGGATCTGAACAATTGTATGATAAAATGTCTCCACGACATTTATGAAATCCACAATGCTAGCTCAGAATTTACCCCAAGATGAGCAAGTTTCTTACATAGACAAGATCGCCTAGAAATTGCAAGGCCTTAGATTCTAAACTGCGCATTTTCTTAGACTCAGTATTAACTCTGAAAAACTCTTAGGCCAAATATTGAGTTTAAACACTCTCCATGCATGTGCATATAGATGGAAGTAGTAAACTGCATATGCGAAGCATCAGTGTACGATTCTCCACACCTGTATTACACCTGTAGTTTCTCTTTGTTCGGTCCTGTAAGCACGTTCCTACAGATAAGGAGTACACAAACGAATATTTCTCACTATATACCAAGAAATTACGGAAAAATAAACGGAACATGAAGAAAAACATTTCGATGTGAACACCGGTGGCAGCTTCCTAGTTCATGCAATGTTTGAGCACAGTAAACTCTAATTAGGCTCCTTCTAGAAGAAATGAAGAAATGATGTCCTATTCTGTAGGCTCAGAATAGGACACACTTACGGCACGCACAATTACTTGTTGTCTGGAGGCGAACCCCCGACCTGTACTAGATGTGGGGAGGTACTTACTGTACTTCACATCCTAGTACAGTGTCCACTAATAGAACCTGAAAGAAAAAAGCACTTTGTTCAAGCCTATAAAGAGAATATACCCCTTCACCCAGCGATGTTTTTACATATTGACCCGATATTTCCGCACGATTCAGTTTTAGCCTTTTTAAACGACCTCGACATTTTGCCAGTTTTTAGCCCGAGAGATTCGTAGTGGCATCCTATTTCAGAGGACGCTGCTGCGACAGCATATTTGAAATGCACTCTCCTCCAGGCCCTTGCTTCTAAGGGTCCCTGTGAGGCAGTAGTGCCTTGTATCGCTTACAACTTTTTAGGCTATATTCATTGCGCCCCTATCACGTCATTGTCATGATCTTAGTATTTTTGTCTTTTACGCACCTTTAGTGCGCAGGATTTTAGGCCCCTTTACAGCCACCCAACACCTATCCACTGTCATTGATCATACCATTGCTCACTGAGTACACCCCGTCTTGGCGCTCTTTGGCCATAGCTGGCCCTTGCGCCACAAACCAACATATATCATCATGTAACTGACGAGCATGTGATGTTATCAATGTCATGACCTATCAGTCATGCTAGTCATCCGTTTTGACAAGTGTGCTAAGGCACAACTGGCGGGAAACCGCCGCGCACATGGAGCCAACTTTTGGCACTTTTGAAAATAGAACATATAACGTTCCTACCGCCTAACAGACTGAAGTGCAAATTGTTGACCAAACTGTTTTACCAAGCAGGAATCACAGACATAAAACAAACAAGAAAAGCACAAGTGCTAATTTCGAGATGAAGTTTTATTATTGGGAATATGGTACTTATGCACAAAAATCCATACATAGAACACATATTGGATTAGGTTGGTCATAGCAAACCAGTTAGCTCGATCACTTCATTCTCACACTCACAAACCTGCCTCTGAAAATTTGCTAAGAAAGACAGATGGCAGGAGTGCTGTAGAAACGAAAAAAAAAAAATGGTCAACGAAGTGTTAAAGGCATACTGGATTTGGCGTGCAAAGCAGAGTATTCGTAAGGTGACTTTTTAATTTACACACGCCGCGTCATTTTTAGCAGCTCAATATGAGTGTGATCGGGGATAAACCAAAGTGACAACCCGAGAGGCGTGGCGCAATAGGGCCAAAGCAACAAAGCACCTGCTTGTTCGGTTAGTATCCATTAGAGCCGTTAATTCTTATTTAACGAAGAAGTACTTAAACAAGTGTTGGTTGTCTTTTGATTAACAATTTGATGCAGATCATACGTGGGTAAATGCGACAACTTGTTGCTTGACTTGGGTAGGTGGAGCGTTGGCTGATTGTCCATACACGTAGTCAGTGAAATAAAAAAAAGTGTTTATATCAGTAATCGAAACAATATACATGATATGATGTTTCATAGAAAGAGGTCCCGAGGAAAAACAGTCAGTCGGATATCGTACGATAAAAATGCACAATTTGTGATCATGATTAGCAGGAAATTGGAATGCATGATAAACATGACATAATTACACAATACATATTTTAAAAAAACAGATTACGATGTAATCAGTTAATGTACACAAAAAATGTGACGGACATTTTATCTGCATGAGCAAAAAAGTTCCGGCAGAACCCATCTCACGAACAATGTCGATATAATGTGATTAGCCTTGAACCAATGTAGCATCACACCATTTAGCCAAATTCTTTGCATCTGCGTAGCTGACTTCTTTATTCATTTGTTACCGACATTTTTTTTCGGTTGGGTTGCCACCCGGCGTAACGTCATAATGGAGCTAAATATAAGCACGCAGGCCCGTTCCATAGAGATACTGCAACAGTGGCTCACAAAATGTGTTGTCCATAGTTCGTCTGTCATATTCATTCAGCTTGATAACTGTTCGATTTCACACCTTTAAGTGCCTTTTCGCAAACTGTCTTTGTCCCAGGACACGTACAAAGTAGATGGCGGGCTTCCGCTGCAGACGTAGGACCAGATGACTTCGGAGACTGGACAATGTCTTCGTATGGTTGACCCCAAGGACAAGTGATGGCTGGTGTGAGGACCGCCCAGGCCCGAAATTTCCGGAGAGAGACTTCCTCCACCCGAGAAAGATTGGGGGTAGGGAGCAGACACTGAAAATGAGGGCAGACAGTGAGGGCGTGCGTGTCACTACGGAGGATGGATTTTCGTCCAATAAAAACAGCGGTGGTCAGATGGAAGAAAAAGAGGAGTTACGCACGGTAGTCGAGGAAAAGTGAGCAAGGCGATTCACAAAGTCATTGTTGTGGTCATGACAATGTGCCTGCACCCAGTGGACAGTAACATTCCTACCTGTAGAATTGTGAAATATGTGTACCTGCTCACAAATACGCAAGGTTTTTGTTACTTGTTCGAGATGCTTAACTGCGCCGAGGTTGTCAGTACGAATGTGGGTTTAACTTATGCTAGACAAGTTGGCAATGGTTTATAGCGCATCGTGTATAGACTGCAACTGAAATAATAAGGTGTCTGAAAAGTCCGCTGCATAGCTGTGAGGGGCCTGGATCTCAGGGTGTGTAGGACTCGACAAGGCTATTTGTCCTCCTTTTGAGTTAACCACCGCGTCCGTGTACACCACACGGCGTCCAGTGGGTACGGTCATATCAGTTCTTCGAATCAGTTGAACCCGTCCGCGGAGATTCGTTGTCTAGTTATTGGTTAGTGAGGTGTACTTCAATGGTGGAAGATTTTCCAAGGACATCTTTTGCACTTCTCTATAAATCAATGCTCCTCACTCAATGCACGCACTGGTCCCATTCTGTTCACCTCGATTCTTTCTCCACAGTTTGCTGCTTTTGATGCCGAAATGTTCACTCCTCTGAAGCTGGTTTCTTCAGTACTTGTTGCTGTTTTCGTCGCTTCCTGCCGCTTGAAGCGCTTGTCTACCCGGGTGCCCACCCAGTGACACACATTCATTCTGAAGAATGGGTCAAGAATGTCCACATGCCAAGTGACACAAGCCCATTGGCATATTGCCAGTGGCAAAAGTTGTCAGTTCGGCCACATGCCCAGCTGTTAAGGCTACAACAGTTGATTCTTGAGTCGTCGGTAACGTTCCTGTCACCTTTACTTGGTGTAAACACTTGCTTTAAGTCCCCGAGAACGTTTTACCCGAGAGATCTTTCATGCGCACTGTTATTTACAAAGCTTCGCTATCCGAAAGAGCGCCATGAAGGTATTAGACGACCCGTCGTGGTATCCCAGTGGCTTTGGTGTGGCGCTTCTGAGCTCGAGGTCACGGGTTGGGTCCCGGCCGACGCGGCCGTATTCGGAGGGGTGCGGCATGCGAAAGTGTCCGCTAACCACGCATTGGGTAAAAGTTAAACAAACCCAGGAGGTCACAATATTCTCGAGGCACCCAATGCGGATTGCCTCCTAATCGGATCGTGGTTTTCACCCGTAAAACTCAGAAAATAAGCATTTTCTTTAAACGTGCGCGAAGTTCCCAAAGGAGTCTAATCTCATTAAAGGTTATTTACTCTGGTAGTCTTCTACAAAAAAAAAAGCGTTGAATTTTAAGCTTCAGTGCTTTCTATGTCGACCTTGTCGTGTTTCTTTTCTCTCTTTTTTGCCGTTTCCTCAATTACTTGGCTCAGATTCCTGTCGCGTCGGCATTGCTGTTTACGTCTTCCTGTCTACAAAGCCCATATATATATCCTCGTAGTGCACGGCAGCTTTCCAACGTTACGTCTCCTAAGGTTCCGGCGCAACGCACACAGGAAGTAGGGAACTCTACACGAAAGACTTCCGTGGAGAGAAAATCGTGGTACCCAGAAATAAGATATTTCTCACTCTGCGCTGCGGAAGTCAGCTGTCACGATAGTACGGAAACCAGTAAGACCTCACGGATTGTCTGCAATGTTTTTTTTTTCTTTTTGAGGAAAACTCTATCATATTTGAGAATCTTTCGTTGCCACGTAACCCTGTAATATGGTTCTCAATGGCGTAACAATACAATCTTTCTGCTCAATATAGACGGCTTCATTTCTCGAAGGCCAGTAGTGCAATAGATGAATAATGAGCTTTTTGAGCCTTCTCTCTCTCTCTTTTTTTTTTTTTTCACTGTTGGTCGAGTTACTCTTTTCGAGTTTGGTCGGAACAAACTTTGTCTTGCCATTCCGGTTCTGGTATCGTTTACTTCCTGCCTTGAAGCATCGCAGAGGGGGGAATTGTCATTCACGACTGAAGCAAACAATACTTGCGGCATCAACCGTTCATGCGGCGCCGTTTGCGTCGTATAAATGATACAAACGACCGTTGTGAGACAAGGAAGGAATCGGAAATGATGCGCTATGCCTTCACAATTAGGAGCTCCAGCTATAAGCGCAAATGTATCGTACTTTACGGTGTATGGAAACACAATACAGAGCCTTGATGGTGGCGCCAGCTTAGGACACTGGCGTCAACCAGAGCGGGAAAACTATATTTACAACGGACAAGTTCTCAATATCCACTAACGCAATCACGCTCGCAAGGACAACCATTGATGTTTAGGTGGATTTCTTCTTCGATAACAACGACGTAACACGAGAATGTTCTTCGCGCGTCGTGGCTGTAAAGGGAGCCACAATATTTAGATACCAGCACTGCTGCTCCACTGTCTCAGTATTTTGTAGAACGTGGCATGCTTACAGACATGCTATAATTCTTCATAGATTGTCGCAGGGTTTTCACTTGAGGACGCCAAATTAGGAGCACTGAGTTTATTAAATTAGGAGCACTGAGAATTAGAGCACTGAGGCTTATTATATGCGAACGCCAGCCTTCTAGGAAATCTAGCGTACGAAATTCCTCAACAGTCTCAACTGGAAAGAAACTGGGATAGTTTGCAAAGTTCAGTCCATCAAAAATTTCTTAATGCACTGTTTGTACAAAGTATCGTCCACAGAGGTGTATAGACTGTCATCGCGCTTGAACATATCGGTGCGTATGTCCTTGATGCGTTGCGGTCAAATGTAAAGAATTGTGAGTATCGCTCATAGTTTTCACCTATAGGTAACGTTATTGTTCCTTTCACACACAACGTTTTGTCTTGAACGTGCACCATCGAGCGCAATACAGCAAGTTCCGCTTACACGTGACCCCAAATCATTTTGCGTAGTGTGTGATGCTCAGGTTTGATCATGGTCAGTGCAAGCCACGTTTTCTTATTTACGCTTGGTTTTCTTGAAGTGATGCAGTGAAGCCCGCCAAGACAAAACATGTTTGTCCCTTAGCCTTTGCAATTGAAAAAGAACAGTCGAGCTAGTCCGCATAGATTGGTTTAGGCTAAACAAAGCAAAAAGAAAAACGAAAAAAAAAAACGTGTCCGCAGTAAAGTAGAGCCAAGCCGGGGTAGTGACTTTCAGCTAACGCTCTTGACAGGTCCACAAGTGTATAGGCAAGCTAACACCTTTATCACACAAAAAGACACGAAAGAACAATTAAAAAAACTAGCAAGTCAGAAACAAACAGAAAATCACATCAAATTCAGCAAAGTCATTATGTTTGGCTACAGCAAGATCTAAGCCTGCCCTACGCAGTCATCAACCGCTTTTAGAAGTTGCCCGTGCAGTTGTCTCTTGCACGCTTTGTATGGCTTTGCGTATCTGCAATTATTCATCGCTTGAGTCATCCAGTCTCGTTTCCTGTCCATGTGCTATTTATCGCAAATTATTTTTCTACCATGCAAAAAAAAAAAAACACTTTTTCCCGTTCTTGCTTTTATTCCTCTTCAACTTTAACGCCACTCTTCTTCGTTGTGTGCTGCTCGCACCGACGGGTCCCTGTTCATTGTGACCTTCGTTAGGCACGTGAGTTGAAAGCACTGTTTTTCCAACACCATTCAGGAAAGTGTACTTTCGCTAATTGTTGTTTTATTGTGAAGCCTTCCCCGAGCTGCTTTTGTTTTCAGTTTCTCATTGCCAGCACATATATCAGCAGAGTCAGAAACTTTTCCAACTGCAAAAATCAAAAGCCTACGCGGAACCAGCGCCAACGGCTGAAAGACACGCTTGTAAATACAGTTATTCCCTTTCTCTTGTTTCTATGTATAATTCCGCAGGGGCCAGGGTCGTCATTATGCACAGCGTGTTTCAGGGAAACTTTTGTGAAAGTACCCTGTACGTCTACACAGCGGCTGGGTTCTTATCGTGTGAGCTCTGTTATGCTGACGCGAATGACGAAAGTCGTTATTTTGTCGGCTCATTCGTAGAGAGAGAGAGCGGAACGTAAATACAAGCAAGTGTGTCTGACGAGTCGTTGTCGCCTGTGCGTTTTAAGTACCGTTTTATTCCACGTTTCGGCCCTGTTTTCTTCAGCATGAACTGAAGATCAGGTCATGCTGATGCTCACGCTGGAGCTCTGGCCGAAAATTAGTTCGTGGTGGAGGTCATGCCGGAGGTCATACTGGAGGTCATGCAGAAAATCAGCTCATGGTTGAGCTAATGCTGAAGGTCATTCTGAACAGAGAACGGTGTAGGATTTCGCAATGCATGCGGGGACAGCGAAAAGGAGAGCATGGGTGGAGCGGGTGTTATCTTCAACCTACATTTTTATTGTAACTCGCAAAACTATAACTATAGCGTTTGTTAGTATAGGTACTGGAATTTTCAAAGGTAGCCTGTGGCAGATCGCCAAATTGCATTCCTTGAGATGGATTACTTGCTCAAGAAGTCAAGGGGCGTAATTAACTAACACGAACATTTTACGACTGAACTTTTTAGGTCTATGTTAGTTGAGAGCGAACGTTGCAATTTACCAATTGAAGCCACTCAGTTATTAAGGCAAATTCATTTGGACCGAATTCGGAAACTAGCAGTCGTTTTTACATGAGCGCCGTCTGACTTGTAGTAAAATGTCCTCTCGGTCCTGGAACTTAAAAAAAATGTCCTTTTATGCTTAATTGAACAAATCTAGGTGGCACGTTAATGTATTCCGAAACGCATATCTTAAAACTGTGGTCTTGTTCAGAATTTACTCCAAGTCGATATGCCATTCGTAGTTGCGCGTTGCAATGTGTAAATTGCAATATGTGCCGTAAAGTAATTAGCTAGAATTGATCGAGTAAAAGTGTTCAAATAGGGGTTATACATTTTCACTTCTCGTGAAGTCTTGTCCCTATTTTGAGAAAACCAACTCAATAATTTATAAATTGTGCTATCCAGCGAAGTAATTTTTTAAAGTATTACTTTATCATTACATAAAACACCCGCACATCCGAAGCATCGCATCAAGCACCACCTTGTTAGACTGAGTAAAAAACAATGGCCAACGCCAGCGAAGGGCGACAACTCCTCTATTTACTTTCATTTCAATTGCAAACCACCCTTCCGCTCGAGCAAACAATAAAGAACAACTGCAGTGAGAAGAATAATTACGAAGCCTTCTTTTTTTGCGTCAGTATAGGTCCAAATGACATGTGTTGCGTACGCAAAAATATACACATTATTTTCAAATTGCTTAGGCGTGCACACAGAGTTAAGTTGTTTGAATATCAATGTCTGAATGTGCCTGGTTTTACCGTATCCCCAGCTGGCCCGATACGCGTGTGTTATCTATACAGTCTCCTTTCAATGAAGTCTTGCCAGTCCTTTTCTGGGTCTCACATAGGAAGTATAACCCATTGTTACCGGCCAAATATGCGGACGCGTCATAAGGTACAATCAAAATTGCAAGCGTGTTGGTTCCAAAAAATAGCTTGTCATTCATCGGCGCTTCCTCTGTTACTCAGTCGGCTGTCGCGCCGGTAGTTAGAAAACACTGCATATTTCAGTTTCCTGTAGAGTGATCCCATTCAGAAAATAAACACTTGACTGATGGTATGACGTTCAGAAAATTAAAGTTGCAAAGTCGTGATGACTTACGTCAGCTACGCTAGCAGGAGGGCGCTGGCCTTGTTGGCACCCTAACCTATGGCGCTGCAAAGCAATACGGTATACTTAAGCAATTCCTGCCGTGAAAAAAGCTTACCTAGGTGTTTCAAAATTTACCTTTTTCATGGCACTGGCTAGGAGAAATGTGTGCATCCTTTCTTGTTCTCTGTTAAAAAAAGAAGAGACAGGAAAGAAAGACAAAGAAAGAAAGAAAGAAAGAAAGAAAGAAAGAAAGAAAGAAAGAAAGAAAGAAAGAAAGAAAGAAAGAAAGAAAGAAAGAAAATTCAGATAAATAAAGCAAAATTTTAGACACTCATGCAACACGTTTCCAAAGATGAACCCAACACAAGCGATGCTTTTGAGCCATGCTTATGACCCTGAAGCTATTGCCTTCCCCTTTCTTGTCTCAGTTAAAAAAAGAGAAGCAATAGTGATTTCGGCACGTGGGATTTATATTCTTCTTAGCATGGTAATTTATCATTATTGCCTTTAGTGCAGTCATCCCCACCTTAGGCCACGTAGGATTCGTCCGATAAATCTTGAGATTACCGGCAGAACTTATTTTATTGAAGTCAGTAGGAAACAATGCTGTTCGCACTTGACAACAATTACGGAACGGGTAGCGATAAAAAAATTATGACTCCCTCAGTGGTATAACACGCGAACATGTTTTCTAAGTATGACGAAAGAACAACATCTCTAACTTGACATAGCTTGATATACAGGGTATTTTGTTTAGTTATCCCAATTTTTTTATTGCCCGTAGAAGATAACATAATTCTAACTTTTTATCTTATTTACTCGATAAGGTGGCCATTTCTTCTACGAGAAATCAAAATGCTATTTGAATGTGTACCATTATGACGCTAATTACTTTTCATACAATTACTTTACGGCACGCATTTCAATCCACGAATTGTAGCTAGTGAGTATGCAATGTGTATCGACATAGAACAAATTTTGAGGGTGGTACCGGTTTCCATATATGCGCCGTCAAAGTCGCGTAAAAACGCACTGCTGTTCCACTTTTTAAATAAAACTATATTTTATGCATTGAATTGCAAGATAACTGGAGCGGCAATACATTTCGCCAGACGCTTTGAAAATTAGTCACTCGAAACTGGCGCAGTCCTCAGAATTCATTCCAAGTGGATACGCCTTGCCAACTCACCGGCTGCAATTTATCATTTGAAATGTATGTTCCAAGATAAATAATAGTAAAATATTTAGGTTTTTTAAATTATTCTATTAACCATTTTGATTTCTCGTACAAGTAGTGGCCGCCGCATCGAATTAATCATTTCAACGGTTATAATTGTGCTTTCTGCAAGAGGCAATTTTAAAGAACTTTTGGCGTATCTAAAAAAAAAAAAGAACACCTAACGGGGTCGTTTCACGTAACTAAAACGCAACTTCAAAAATATAATGGGGCACTTTAGATGAACGATGCCATGAATACTGTTTGTGCGCCTTCATAACGGAGACAGAGGTCAGAGCAGCCGTCTTGACTCTCCGCACCAATTCCGCACCCGGCGCGGCCCAGGCCACCAACACACCGCTCCGTAATCCGGACGATCGATCGATCACTCGCATCACGGGAGTACTTCAACCAGTGCTAGAAGGAGGGCACCCTCCCCCAGTTCTGGCGCCGCGCAAAGGTAATCTTCATCCCGAAGCCCAACAAACCGCTTACACTCCAAAATCTTCGCCCTAACTCTCTATCCTGGTACCTCGGAAAGCTTTTCGACAATGTGGTATTAGAGAGGCTGACATAGCACGTGGAAGACCATGACTTATACCCTTACAACATGGTTAGATTCCGCCTCCATTTGTCCACATAAGAGGCTGTGTTGCAAATCACCCATTTCATCTCGGAACCACTCATTCCAGGCCACACCAAAGGAGTCTTGACTTTAGATTTATCCAAAGCCTTTGACTGCGTTGAACATCATGCGATCATGACTGCACTCTCCCCACTGAATGCGGGTGCACGTACGTACATCTACATTCAGGCCTTTCGCACAGCATGCACGGCTGAGCTTCACTTCGGCCCGCTGACTTACCCCACATACTCTCTAAAAAGCGTCGGCCCCCCGCAAAGGTCCATAATCTCACCTTTCTTATTTAATAGCACTCACATCTTCCTAGCTTGACAATTGACAACCGTTCCTCGCCTGAGAGATGCTCTCTATGCTGGCGACATCACGCTATTGACTACCCATGTCAGTGATGGTGCCAAACAGGACACCATCCAAGCAGCCGTCAATCTGACCCAATCCCAAGAACAGCAACTCCCCCCTTTACCCCATCGTCATGGAACTGGATGGCATAGCGGTACCAGAGCTCAAAACTCTCAAAATACTGAGATGTTCCGGGGAGGGCTATTGCTTTCTGACAACAGGAACAAATATTCAGCGGAGCTGCTTCTTTTGGCCAAATTTCTTTTAGAGATTAGGTGTTCGAAGCCTTGAAACAAGCATCTCGGGTATTAGGGGGTTTTGGTATCACATGTAGTTATGATGAAATGTCGTGCTGTAAGGAAATGTAACGAACCTTCTTTTTATTGCGATAGCAATTATATGGACACTCCAAAGTGGATTTCTGCCTTCGGCGTTGTCGTCGCCGTCGCCTTGAGATTCCGTATGACGTCAACGGCGATGAAATCGTCGCCGCGCTTCGGACGCTGTATGTGCGAGTGAAAGGGCGCGAGGTACGCGCGCTTTCACGGGGAGCGAACGCACGTCGGAGAGCAAACGCGCGTTCTGCGCCGTGCTCCCTGAAGGGCTGCAGAAATAAGCGTCTCTTTCCTCCTTTACAATCACTGGAACGCTAGTGCATTTCTGCGGATTGTTCTGGAATTATTATCTGGAAACTGGTGTCATCCTCAGAATTCCTTCCAAGCGGATCCGCCTTGCGAACTCCAC
Organism: Dermacentor silvarum; assembly: GCF_013339745.2. Lineage (NCBI taxonomy): Eukaryota > Metazoa > Arthropoda > Arachnida > Ixodida > Ixodidae > Dermacentor > Dermacentor silvarum. The sequence continues at coordinate 43,612,486 of NC_051158.1, read as the reverse complement.
GGCTAGAATTTGTAAATTCTAATATGGGCCATAAGGTAACTAGTTAAAACTTTAGTAATTTTTGCAAATTAGTCGATTACTCCTTTCAATTTTGTGTGCACGTAATGTCCGTCTTTTCGAGTGGACCAGCTTAACTTGAATTGTGCTATCTGGCACAGGCCACTATTAAAATTTTCTAGTGTTCGCTGAAACACTCTGTATGTAGTCTTGTATCGGCTTATAAAGTTATCTTGCATACGCAACATCGAAACAGGTAGCAACTTCATAGCGCGGTTTGTTAGCCAGTAATCTGTAATTTTTTTTGTTTCTCACTTCGAATTTCACCGGATCCACGTTGGAGGTCAACTAGCGGTTTGCTGCAGCAGTGAAACGTGGTGGACGGCATTTCTGTATTCGATCAAGGTCAGTCATGGATTCTGAGTCTCAGACAAGATCACAAATTTATGCGAATAGCATAATATGCCCTATTACGAGAAAATCCATCGGCGTGACCTAAACATGATACACCCCCCCCCCCCAAAAAAAAAAAGAAAAAAAAAAACGCGCCCCGCACAAGTATGCGTAAATATCCAATGACACTTAGAGCGAAATGCAGCTCCACTAACGTGAAACCTGGGGAGGTGCGAAGCATGCAGTGATGTACCGCTAATGGGCTCATACTGCTGCTTTAAGCAATGGCTCATGACCCCGTAAACGCGGCCTCCCCATTACGACGACAGAAAAGAAGTGAAATTCTACCTTGGAATGATGAGCGGCAACGCAGCCAGCTGTGGAAGACGTCGGCGAACACGGGAGCAGAGCCACGAGCACATGCCGAGCGCGAGCACGAGCCGCTTGCTTACCATGACTATGACTACGACGACGACTACGACGACGACTACGACGACGATGATTACGAGAGGAGATGCCGCCAGCCCGGGCGCGGGGACTTAAGCGGGGAATTGGGGGACTAAGGTGCTTCGCTTAGTCCCCCAATTCGAACCAACTTGCTACACCCTTCATTTGCAGGCGTCGTTGCGATGCCCGGTACTACCACTCAAGCCCATTACCTACTTAGCAGGCCCGAAATTGTATTTTGCGCTTACCTAAGGAATAAAGATTATTATTATTATTATTATTATTATTATTATTATTATTATTATTATTACTGCTACTACAATTATAATTGGTGGTGTGTTCAACCTTATGCACAGCCCGGTACCCATCTATTATAAATTATGTGCACCGTTCTTAAGTTGTCAGGGGTTATGTAGCGTCTGTCAACAATGCAATGAAAGTCAATGCTAATCCGGCGGCGTTTATTTGATCTCTATTGGAGGGTCACTGTAAGGCCAGCGAAATTCGTATAGTGCCTACTCTGCGCTGTTGAAACGCACAGTACGTTAAAGCATACAGTTGTTATACTTCATACGTGTGATCTCCTAAGCCCACACATTGTCTTTGAGGCCTTCTTACTTTTCTGCATTCGCATTTTCATGCATTCTGGTTAACTAATGTTCAGCACACCATTCCTTGTATCAGTGGAGCCAACTTGTTAATAGATCGGCTCCCACAAGTCACATTACACAACCGTCAAAGTTAATGCGGTTGTATCCGCTGGTTTTAAGTAACTAATTTATGAGCATAACAAGCTCTTGAAAGTAACTGCGACAGTCATGAGAAATTTTCTTCTCAACGCAGGCCTTTTAATCTACTGCCTGCAACATCGAAGGAACATAAGTGCGCTGTTAGCATCGGACACATTTATTTACTTAACGTAGCACTCGCTAATGCGGCTATCCCAAGGAGGTTTAAAAAAATTGCGTTTTTTTTAAACCTCCTTGGGCTATCCCAGCTTGACACTTTTTAGCTCGTTTCCAGCCGGGGCTAGAAACGTGGTGACAGCCCGGGTTGGGCCAACACCTCCAAAATGATTGGACGCGCTTCCGGCAATCCCCACTTGCAGGCTGCTGCGTCTAGCCAGATGGGCTGTCTTTGCACTGGTTTCGCGAAAGCCTGAGGCGACATTAGCTACCCGTAGAGCAAATAACAATTCTGTGCGCATAAACCTTACGGAATCGCCAAAAATGACATGAAAACCTGCAGCAACATGACCAACAAAGGTGTAGAAGAAAAATTTACTCGTCATCCCAGCCCTGTGAAAGTGGATGTCCAGGGAAGCAGTGGAAAACCACCACTACAACTGCAGAGGGGGGTATGCAATCCTTTATTGCTTTAGAGTAATGGTAGCAATGGTACTTAGTGTAAAGCACTTTAGAGTAATGGTAGCGATGGTAATTGAGCCCGAGGTCGCGGGATTGAATCCCGGCCGCGGAGGCCGCATTTCGATGGAGGCGAAATGCACAACCCCCCGTGTGCTTGCGTTGTAGTGCACGCTAAAGAACCCCAGGTGGTCAAAATTATTCCCGAGCGTCCCACTACAGCGTGCCTTATAATCAGAACTGGTTTTGGCGCGTAAAACTCCAGAAAGAAGTAATGGTAATTCCGACACCATGTTGCCGCTCATGGCGGTGCTGCAGCAGCATTGAAATGAGTTGGTAGGCTGGTTCTTTCATATACGAAAGGCTATAGGACGTCACTTCCCACGTCACAAGCTGCCGTCGGCGCGGCAGCTTGCGCAACAGTAACCTTTACCGGGAAACGTATGCGGGGAGCTGTACGTGTTTCACATTGTTACCAGGAGCACCTTATCATCCATTAGGTGGTTCGGATATTTCTTTTATTTTTTTGGCGCTTGTTCATTGTTGAAACCTATGTTGTTTTGTATATTGTATGCCTGATTCCAAAAATCTATGCACTTTTCTCTTCACCTTGCCGAGTGCTTGAAGCCTCTGCCTTGTGGGGGTATGAGCCACTGCTCCTGCCCAGCACTGCTACAGGCATCGGCCTACATTTTTGCTCATGGACGCTGACACGAAGCATGCCGAACACCGAGAGTCTAACAGCTTCGCTATAAAATAACTGTGGCAATTCGCAGTTTATAAATCAGCCCAACGTTGGCTCGAGCCTGGACATCGTTATAGTTCACAAAGCAATCATGATGCCACACAGTTAGCTACTTACAACATGCTCCGGTGGCCGCTATCAGCGTCAAATCCTTCTCGGATAATACAACGCGTGAACAGGGAAAGTACGGACTATTTTACACCGAAGCTGTTAGCCTCTAGTTGGTCGCGATTTTTCGTGTCCGCGTGCGGGATCTTTGCTCACACAAATAACTTGGAGGACGTTTAAGCTTCGCCGTTATGAGTGGAACGCGATAGCATTCAAAGATCCGTGACTGCTTCTAACGTTTCCCGGCAACTGCAGCTGATGTACCCGTAATGTTTACCTGGAAACGCTGGCGGCAAACGGTTTGCGCGAAGGCGAGCTTTCTCGGTTTTTTTTTTTTTTTTTTTTTTTTGTCTTTGCTTTCTTCCGCATGGCGGGCGTCGCGGAGGCGGGGAGACGAGCGCCATCTGGATGATGTTGCTAGGAAGCAAGCGGCTCGCACCACCCCCACTAAGACATAGCTCAAAAGAGCAGCTGGAAAAATGATTTGAGTTTCCGCTCAACAGAATTTTTGTTTTCTCGTATATTCAAAGTACAATCCGACGCTATCATGTCTGTAGGTTGTGTGTAAGGCTTACTTTACAAATTTTCTGACGCAGTTTACCTTGAGAAATTCAGTTAGTTCAGTAACGCCTATGCGCTGCGCGGAAGGCCTGCGTGATCCGAGATTCCGTGGTTCGGTATGTTTTTTTTTTTTCTAACGCACAACACCGCCGACACCAACACCGGATTTTCGGGACACGAGGCATTTAACGCTGCAGCGTTAAAGTGTGGGCCGATCCCTAAGGCCGTGCAAAGAAGCGGGAGGCGCAATGTGCTACTTTTCCAAGAGGCATCACATGGTGTGATCAGGTGACATCATCACTTGACGAAGACGTTATGGCGTGTTGTCATGTTTGACGTGATCATGTCATCACGCGACTTTTGGTGTGATTACGTCATTACGTGACGTTTGACGTGATCACGTGATCTCACCAGAAAAGGTAATCTTCAATAAAAATTAAATTTCACGTTTAGCGCTCGCAAACCATTTCAATAAGTACTTTGCAAGTATAACCTGAACTCAGAAAACAACGCCTGATACGTCATTGCTTCTTTCCATTTCGAAGTTTATTTTTCAATCCCACTAGTGGTGTATTTAGCACTTTTATGAACCTTAAACATAGTAAAGCTCTTGGCATTAATAATACACAGATAAAACCTATAAAGTATGTTTTAGAATACATCAGTCCAGCTTTAACGCATATCTTTAATCTAGCTTTACACTCTGGTGTTTTCGGGGAAAAATGAATATGAGTACAGTAATTTTATTTTAATTACCGACCCATCTCAATCATTGCATTGTTTTCTGAAGGATTACAATAGATTATTTTTTTTCTTGCTTGTGAAATTTTTTCGGCATACAAAACATTCGATCTAGTGCTCAGTTCGGCTTTCGTGAGGGCAGGTCAACGGGAACTGCTTTGCTCACACTCAAGGAACATGTATTAAAAAAACATACAAATAAATCTCTGTAGTTTGGCAATATATTCATTGATTTCAGCAAGGCACTCAATTGTATGAATCATAAAATTTTGCTATAGAAATTATTACAGAATTGCGTTAGAGGTGTTTCATTAACATTATTTGAGGCTTACCTTACTGATCGTAAACAATCAGTTTGCATAGAATACGAGAAGTCATGTTTCTTCCTTTACTAAATGGGGTGTCACAAGTGAGCGTATTAGATTCTGTGCTTTTTAACCACTAAGTTGACGACATTACTAACATTTATACAACTGTAAAATTTATAATATACGCCGATGGCCCTACTCTTCTTATTTCTGGTCCGAATTAACAGAAATTATTAGAAAAATGAAATGATCTACTCACTAAGCAAACTGAATGGTCAATCGCTGAATGCGTAAAATAATTCCTGCGAAAAGAAACTATAGCAATGTTATTTCGCTCAAAAAATGAAGCTCTGTCTAGTAATGAAACACTGGTGTGTGCTGGTAAAGAACTGCAAATTGTTGATGAACATAAAACATTAGGCGTTAATTTTTCTTCGCACTTTACTTGGGATAAACATCTTTAAAATGTCAGCAAAAACTATCACAGGTGTTTTGTCTCGATGTCGTGGTCTTCTTCCACCCAAGGCAAAGCTTAACATTTAATGTGCCTTATTAAACGCGGCCAGCTGTTTTAAAGCCTAAAATTGTTAAAATAAAATATTTCTGCAGTTTTCGCCTTCGAAACTCCGTTTTTATTTCTGAAACACTGCCTTAAAAACTTTCCTAGTGTTTATTGCATATATGACACCAAATATCATTTATGCCAATACGAGAAATAGTGATATGTGTTATGTTAATTCCGTGGTTTCGTAATAAATATAGCTTACAATCATTACAAAATTATGTTCCATACATTTTAAATTATTATCAAGGTATATATACTTCGCATTCCAACAGAACTCTTTTATTTCTGGAAATAAATCTGCATTGTATTGTAAACAAACAAAAAAATTGCTCGCCCGCTTCCACAAATGTTTACTCCCTCTGATACAAGACGAAACAGTTCTCTACACGCTGTACACAACACTGCGTAAGCTATTGCGTCACCGCTTCGTGTTATGGGTGAAACTAAAATTTTTTAGCGCACCAAACTATGTAGACGTGCTTTTAGATAGGCGCTTGATTTTGATATGGAGGGTGCATGAACTGCGTCATGTGTGGCAGGAGCGTTGCAGCAACATGCCTAATTGATACAGAAAATCGTTGATGATTTCTTATACACCCTAATAATGAACGCATATCCATGACACTATCTCATAACTTCACGTTTAGGAAAAAAGAATAACAGGTCGCACTGTCTGCGTATATTCATGGTTGCTATATCACTAGACCTTATATTCACGTCAAAGGAAAATCTTTCTAACGTTGACTATCAGAGCGCATTATTATGTGTGCGAGTACTTGATGCGATTACGTGATTATCAGCTGCCAAAATAGACGGAATTTTTCCCGCGCTCTTTCGCCTGCACGTTTCTGCCATGCTCCGCGGTACCGCTAGATGCTTGATTGTAATTAGGGCTGTGTTTATTTGGTATTTCGCAAGTTGTGGCGACAGCTGCGTAATAAAGTCTCCAGACAGCCTCTCCCTTTGCTTCGTTTACTCCTCATACATTTCAAGCATGCCCTGGTGCGTTTGCCCACCTCATCCCGACACCTCGAAACACATTTAAATATGTCTTTCGCTTGGAGAGCTCGGGAAGACATATTCTGCGTACGGGAAAGATAGAGAGAGTTGTTTAGATATCTCACTTTGAGTCAGTGCCATGGTATGAGTTTTCTTTTCGTGAAGCTCATCAACTCCGATGCGAGGGTGATCATTACGCGCCGCGTTTCGCGTGCGTCGTCAAACCGGAAGCAAGCGATGAGGCTGCAAATTTGCCCTATGTAGGAATACTTTCTTTCGCAGACGTCTAAGAATATGCAAATGTGCTCGTGTCAGTATCCCTGCTCTGCTAAATGAGCCATAAGACAAGCAAATGAGGCATGTCATCGTCGTCGTTGCACAGGCTGGGCCAATTTCACGTTGCTAGTTTTTTTGTTCTATATTTACACAACTTGCAGAGCAGGGCCTTACGAGCATTTTACCAGCTGTCGAATTCTTCTACAGGCTTGAAAAAGTTGTAAACTCATATTCTGCGAGCTTCTTTTTATTCTTTTTAATGCGGCAGCATTATAGGCATGGTAAAATTTGCAAAAGTTACCTGACAAATATTGTTTACGGCTCCGCTAACCGCCAAGAAGAAAGGTAATGCCAACATAGCCACCTTCTCTTAAGGCAGGTGGAATATCTTCTTGTTTAAGACATGCGTATTGTATATAGGTTTGCTGAACTTGTAGCAAGGTCTACGTCTTCCATCTCCAAGTGTTATGCCAATGTTTTTTTTTTTTTGTGGTGGATTGAAATGTACTTCAATGTGTCCTTGAAAATGTGTGGATAGTATCACTGATTTGTTACTTACTGCATGTATCTTAATATGGCTTTGCCAGTGCAACGCATTTGTGAGATGCCTTTATATTACTTGCATCCCTGTTGCGCGTTGTATTACATGCGTATTCATCTTTGCTGCTCTCAGTTTTGCGAGCAGGCTAGAAGGTTTGCTACTTGGGTTTTGAGGTATTTTTAACACGCATTTGCCTTAACGTGAATTCTTTTGAGAACCCTGCATTGGCTGTCAAAATGCAAAATGCATTGTACTGTGAAAGCCAAGCGAATAAGTCTGCACGAAAAATTGAACCGTCTCTCGTTTGACAGATGTACGATTTTAGAACGTACGAATCCTGTAGGGCACTACTTGTCTTTTTTTGTGTTTGCGTGTAGATAGTGTTTCATCTTCGTTAGCTTATCTCTTGATTAATCTCACTAAATAAATAGGATGTTAGACTAAAACAACGCGCGCTATATAGCGCTGCTTTGCACAGTTGAACGCTTTGCCTGTGAGCTGAAGAAGAAACGACATAGTTCCCCACTCCCATCATTCATTGCGAGAATACTACATCGCGATAACGTTGTTGTTTTTGTCGCCACGCCAGCAATCTTTTCTATGACGTTCCCTTGTGATCCCATGAAGGAGTCACGAAACGTGGCCATGTCGCGCGTATGCGTTCCATTGCCTGTGGCACATCAAGCGTGGTGTACAGAGCATAGTTTTTAGAAGAACCGTGAAGCACGACGCTAGTCCTACATTTAGCCTGCAATTTTGCTTATCTGCCAAACCAGAGTTCTGTACGTTCATTTCTTCCGCGACGTTCTACGGAAAGCTAGCCTTAAAGTAGTGCACATCTTGAACGCTCACATATTTGGATGATCTCTCTTTTTTCTTAACGCGGGAACCTGCAGTATGTCACTGAGCCCACAATATATTTAAAGTTTGTTTATATTAAAGAGCACCACTTCTTCGCCACTCATTAATTTTGGAACAGATACGTGAATCACTGATTATTTCTGTGACGTCATCGCTGTGTCGCGTGCACAACTGCATGTCTGCGGTACCTGGTTGTCCCACGTGCATTTCTAGGTTCATTTTGCTATTATTATGGCTGCGAAAACCAAGTCCCGTGTTCTAATATAGTATACGGGTCTTGTTTTGTTTGAATTTCACATTTTAGGTTTTCTTACGACCCGCGAAATTGGGCCCAAATGTCAAGGCATTATCGCAATGTTGACCTTAATTACAGTGCTAAACGATCCTATTTGATACTTTGTCATGCTTAAGTTTAGCTGAAGCTTCAAAGGAGTCGTAATGCTGCAGGCGTTCACGCCATCACAAGTTACAGCAGTGCCGGCACAACTTAACCACCAGCACGCACGGCAAGCTGCATCTGCAGCCGCAGTGATTAGGAAATGTGAGGTAGACGTGACGGTTGTTTCATAGCGACTAAGTGTTTTTTACGACCCTTCCTTATGAGGGCCATAAAAATCTTTTCCGGCGCAATGAACCAACGTGTTGAGTATTGTTGTGACGCCATTGTCGCCCAACAATAAGTGGTTTAAGAGGTGGTCATACCATGTGTTGTAAAAGTGTGTCAAGTGGCGGAAAAAGAACGTGTGGCGAGTTCTGGGCCAGTAAAACCAGTACCAAGCGTGAAAGAAATGGTTGCTAAGTAATATTCACGAGATTATCTTGCACTAGAAAAAGTTCGGAATATAAGATGCCACCAATCGCGATGATAAAGACATACGAGCAATAAGGCAAAGCTATAGGCTACTAAGGGAGTGTTTCTACGAAAGAATATGCTTATGAATTGCGATTCACTTTAGTATCACCTCTGTTAATTCCAATTACCCGGCGGGAACCGGGTACTTTTTTCGTATTTCCGGCGATAGCGTTTGCGGCGGCGTACGCCATCAGCGATGGACACCATCGCGAACCGAAACATCTATCGGAATGAGCCCATAATAGCTTAAGCTGTAAAATACTTCTTAGAATGTATGGCTTACTCTTGAGGACTTGACCCACAAAATACTTCACTGACTCTATTTTTCGCGTTCTGGCAAAATGTATTCTAATAAATGAAATTGAAGAGAAACGTGCTGCTATTCTTTAAGTTGTGCATATTCTAGACGGAAATACTGTAGTTATAAAGGTGTTGTCAAGCCTTTGCATGGACAAGAGGCCGATTGCCGATGAACTTGGGTAAAAATAGAACGCTGATGAGCAAAGTAAAAAAAAAAGAAAAGCAGGCGAACATTATATCGTGATTACCTTATCAAAACAACTCATCTTGAACATAGTGGTCTCCATTCTTCATAGTCCTATGCACTAGTCACTTTGTGACTAGTGTATAGTACTATACTTTGACTACATCGCGGATAAATGATCTGCACCCATTTCTTGGGGAGGACGACGGACTTCTACGCCTAAGAATGCGACTACAGAACGCAGTTACACAGCCTGGCGTCGAGAACCCTCTACTGCTTCCTGTCGATTACCGAGTGACGCAGCTGAACGCCCACAGTGCCCACAAGCGTAAGCGTAAGTGCGTAAGGTAGACTTGTGACCTACCTGACGTACGTTAAATATAACGAGTTGCGTCTTTGAAAGAAATCATTTTTATGACAAAGTAAACATACACTTGTGGAGCATAACGATGCAAAGGCGTTATTAAGCACTCCGTATATTGTAAATTTGTAATAAGGAAGATATAAGCAATAAAGAGGCGTCTGTGGCGAGAAATTTATCATAATTGTTTAAAGTTCATTGCAAATCTCAAAGCAAATCGTAGTCCATTATGTCCAGCTGCACATCGCAGAGCGAGTGTCTGCCTAAAGAGATGAATAACTAACCGCTAATTACGAAATTGGCTGAGAGCCCTACGAAATACAGGAATCACTGTTTGAGTGTCAATAATTAGGTAAAAAAACAATAATCCATGATCGAAAATGAGCTGCCCAAATAGCTAAATAATAACACACATCGAGGGCTAAAATTTTCATGCGGAGCCTTTAAGGTAGGCGGCTGATGGGAAAGGCAATTCACCGCTAATTAAGCAGCATGGTAAAACCACGAGTTGAATTTTAGTTTTTGGTCCACATGCCGTCTTTGTTATAACCACTGCTGTGCACTGTCGTCATCGACGTTTTCGTCTGGTACCATGGCAGGACGAGTTTAATTGCCAAGACAAAGTGCAAGCCAAGGCTAAGGCCCGCAGCGACTCGGCACATGACATAAATAAATTGATGTCACCTGTTTCGCGTAAGCACCTCCTTATTATTTCACCTTTCTGACTGCACTAATGCTCTACAATTTCGGATAGTCTAGCACAGCTCGCTGCCCGAACTGTCTGGAGATAAGGGCAGATACAGAACACATACTGTACTCATGTAACACTGCAACTACCTCTCCTTATTCCCCTTACCCTCCCCCTCCTTCCTGGAGTGAGTGGCTTCACTCGGACTCCTCGGATCAACAATAGGCCTTTACGGCGCAAGCGCTCTTCTTTACTGGACGTTAGTGCTGGCCTTAAATAAAGTGTTTTCCTCCTCTTCCTCCTGACTACATTTTCATTAGGTTCCTAAAGGTGCATAGAGAGGTACTTTCACCTTGCTGCAAAGCGACAACTGATTGTAAACTGAGTAGATTTTAAAAACGATAGCTGCAACTCTTCTCGTGCTTTTCGGGAAGCCGAATATCCCGCACAACCGATTGCCTCAAGCGGTAATAATAACAAAAAAAAGTGTGAACATTGCGACTAGCGAATAAAACACATGGCGTCAGTATATCAAGGTCACAAAACAATGTTTATCGCGTGTGAGCCATTGCGAACACGCTCATAAAAACTTCTGGCTCGGACTGCAATCACGCCGTACGTCTTCTCCAACTGTTTTCGGAGAGCCGTGCATCTGTCTACGGAAACGAATGGGACTAGGAGCACCCCGGAAGGAAGAACGATAGATGGACGCAGAGGAGATAAAGAATGTGGGTGTGGGGGAGTCCGGTAGCCGGCGGCTGAACAAAGGGCATCCGTTGTGCTCCAAATGGTATCGTAGAAGACGCTAACGGAATAGGCATAAGCAGGATAAAGCAATCAGAAAGAAAAAGTTGGCCTTGCTAACTGCGGTGGATTGAAGAAGTCTGGAAAGGTGTGCTTTCTGTTCTCGGGCCTATTCCTGTCGGCCAACTGGTCTTCGCTGTGGTTGCAGAGGTAAGCGGAAGACATATGCGTCTCGTGTCTCTTGAAAATACTGTGCGCAGTGCCCTCTGAAGCGCAGCTTATGTCAAGGAGATAGATTCAATCAAGAAAAAAACGAAGAAAGAAAGATTCAGGTATCGCTGAATTGCCTGCCAGACGAGTAGTTTTGGTTATGCTTAGTATAGTCTTAAGAAGTTTTCAAACTTTACTCAAATGCAAAGCTGTCTAGGTATGAACACATAACAATCAAAGTGTATAAAATACAACTTTGTTGGTCCAGATGAAGGTCAGTTAGAATTAGGCTTCCGTATATTGTGAAGATTGTCCCAAAAATAAAAAAAGCGTTATTGAGTTGCAATAAGTATCGTCTCGTAGGGTTGATCATTCAGTATGCCGGATAATAAACATATCGTTTGGTATATTTTTACATATTCCATTTAATTTCGTAAAATATATTTACCGCTTTGTCTCACTTTGAAATTTATTCACATATCATTTTATCACACATCCAATTCAAAGAAAGTGTGAAGTAACAGGCAGTCACAGGCTTGGCTTGTTGGCGAAGATCTAGAGAGCCAGAGAGCTCTTCTCGATCAATCCGAGCGAACCGCAAAGAGAAGTGGAGCCCCGGACTGAGGGCTCGGCAACCGCCCAAACCCGCTAACCACTGCTACTACCCTAAACCACTAAGCACTAACCCTAAACCTGCTACAAAACCACTAACCACTGCTCATACCCGAAAGATGAAACATGTAATAACATAATACCTGTTCCCGCAACAGAATACCTGTTCACTGTTGTTTCACAGGCGAGTCAGCTAACACTAAATGGTGTGCGTTGGGTGTCTCCTGACCCCGAGGTGAACTTTAAGTTATTCTAGGTTCGTTTATTTTTAGTGGTATAGGCACTGTGCTCTTACAGACAACACTCTTGGCGTTCTCGAAATTAGTTCATTCAGGGCAGCCAATTCTGGCTGTGTATGCTGTGCAAACAATGAAAATGTTTACAGGAAGGTGAGGACTTGGCAGGATTGGGAATGGTTTAGCAAGATATGTCTCGAGCTGGAGCAAACGTATTGATATCGGGACTTGTTTGCGCTCTGACAAAGACAAATCCCCATGTCGAAACATTGGCTCCAGCTTGAGACATGCTTTGTTCGAACCATTTTTCATCATTGCGTATGATGGGCTGCGCTCTTGCCTTGCCTTCTTCTTTCTTTCTTTCTTTCTTTCTTTCTTTCTTTCTTTCTTTCTTTCTTTCTTTCTTTCTTTCTTTCTTTCTTTTTTCTTTCTTCAAGCAACTGTACGCGGTGTGCCTTTCAGGAGACAGTTGCTAGCCAGCTTCTGTTTCTTACTTGTACCTGTCACTATGTGATCATGATAAGATACTGCTTCATCACCCCCTTTCTCCTCTACTATTTTCACAATACAAGCAGTTGTCCTAACAAATAATCCCGCTAACTAAATAAATATTAGCGTCCATAAGTTTTCTATCCTCCGCGTACCAAAATATCCAACAACTCCCAATACAGTAGCACAAGATGGTTCTGTCCAAAAGCGTGAGGCGTTCTACATGGGGCAAGACACGACCAGAGACAATGATAACATTAGTAGCAGCAGTGTCAACGGCCTCGTAATTGAGAGCCCAGAGAACCATATTAGCGCGTCGAGCTATCACCGCCCGCTTCGCTTGCAACATGGTGTCTGATATTGTGTGCCTGTCCGGATGCAATTCATCTTGGAGGGTTGCCCAAGAATGAGGCAATAAACAGGTCGAGATGGATGCTGACCCGGACGCATGTTGTACCAGGCCGTCAATAATGTCATGACTACAGACAACCTTCAACCTTTACGGAGAATTATCTGCCTTTACTGTACCTTTTTTTTTTTTTTATTGGCTGACAGGTGTGGGCTCGCTCTTGTTTGTGTGCATGCGTGTTTGGGGCTTGTGTGTATTGTGTGGTTGACTGTGTTTGTGTGTGGAGCACTTGTCCGCTTTATTTTGGTTCTGTGTACACTGGGATCGATCGGAATTATCAGCAACGATTGTGCCTGTGTGCGTTTCTCATCTTAATCTTAAAGCACAATACCCTTAGCCGCTTTTCTCTCAACAAACCAAGGTTTTCTACGAGGAAGCCGCGCAATAGTAGTTAATGCATTTGCGCACTCCTGCCGAACAAAAGCCGACTGACGAATTTCACAGCCAAGCATTCTTAGCCACTTCATCAATTTTAGAAGTATATAAGATCTCTACCGCTATTGACTGTGAAGGTTAAAACTGACTTCAACACGGCCTGCTCTCAAAATTCATGGAGATCGAATACTTCCAAACATATTTAAGGGATGCTTGTGACAGCTAGATTGCAGAATTCAAGTTCATGAGATGGTCTACTCGTAGAGGCTGACGTTACTTGCACAACAAAGTTGAAATGCTTAATCGACGAATTAACAAAAAATCACTAAATACATTTTTTACTAATTATCTTAAGGCCCATAGTGTAATTTACAAATTCTAGCCGTGGAGTTCACAAGGCGGATCCACTTGGACGAATTCTCAAGATGATACCAGTTCCGGCGATAACTAATTTCCGAATTTTGCGGAGAAATGCATAGGTATTCCAGTTACTTTTGTGCTTTAATGCATCAAAACAACGTTTTGTTAGGAAAGTAACTGGAATGCCAATGCATTTCTGCGCAAAGTTCTGGTATTAATGTCTCGAAACTGGTGTCATCCTGAGCATTCGTTCCAACTGGATCCTCCTTACGAACTTAACGGCTATAATTTGTAAATTGCAATATGGGGGCCATAAGGTAATTAGTTACAAACTTAAGTAGTGATTTTTTGTTACTTAGTCGATTAAGCATTTCAATTTGGTGTGCAAGTGATGTCCGTCTCTTTGAGTAGACCAGCTCATCAACTTGAATTGTGCTGTCTGCCACAGGCAAGCCTCTGAAATCTTTGAAAGTGTTCGCTGGAACACCCTGTAGGTAGTCTTGTATCGCCTTATATAGTCCCCTAATTGGGACCACATTTTTCTGCCCCTTTCATTTCATGACGTCCTCTCGCGCAACTGCCCGGCACTGCCCCTGAAGCCTATTATCGACTTGGCAGGCCCGAAATTGTATTTCGCTCTTACACAGGCAATAAAATTTATTATTATTATTATTATTATTATTATTATTATTATTATTATTATTATTATTATTATTATTATTATTATTATTATTATTATTATTATTTATTGTTGTTGTTGTTGTTGATGTGTTCCGCCTTACGCACAGCCCGGTACCCAACTCTTATAACTTATGTACACCCTTCTTAAGTTGTCAGCGGTTATGTAGCGTCTGTCAACAATGCGATGAAGCCAATAGTAATCTGGCGGCGTTTATTTCTTGTATATTGGTGGGCCAATGTAATGTCGACGAAAATCGAGTAGTGCCCGCTATAGTGGATACTGTGAGCCAAACATGTATATAAAAAAGATACGCTGTCAGAGAGCAGCAGTCTTTTAGTGTTTAGCCTCAGCGCCAAAGTTCACCTAAGCGAAGAAAATGACTGTGTGAGAGCCCCGACACGATCACTCTGTCGGGAGAGTAGGGACGTACACTGAGGGCATTCATTTACATTCATTATTATTTATTTAAATAAACTGCACAAATCACTAAAATCGCTAGTCAATATTCAAAAAGCGCCGTACATGTGGATATTATGGGTATTGATTGGCTCTTCATAGTATAGGCATCGGACCCTACAAGTAAAAATCAAACTTAAAGATTGATAAGTGAGACAACGTTCTGCAGCACTGAGGAAATATAACAAAAAATGAGTAAAACATTCATGATCTAGAGTAAATTGTATTTAATAATTTATTGAACAAACCACTTAGACTCGTCACTGTCCTCTTACCCCTTGTATCGGCGACACCCTCTCCCGTAGCAAGAGACTGCCGTATAAGCTTTGTTCCTTTTCTCGTGGGCGTAAGTAGTATTTCTTTTTTGTTTTAATTCTGCGGCTCGTGAGGGTCATCGCGTTTATGTGTCGTGTGCCATTTCTCTTCATTTTCTTGTTTGAATCGCCAGCAGACGCGCCAAGCCTTTCATGTCACTGGACGTATGTGTCTTCGTCACTGACACCCCACTGCAGGCTGCACGACTGCCCGCGTAATATGTTGCTACACAAGGACCTCAGTGGAACTTTTCTTTCACATTGTAAACTTTTTTTTTCTCGGTTGTCCAGGTTTTCACACATCTAACAAGCGTTCTCCTATGTGTCACCGTAAACGCGAGGATTTTCAATTTTCGCCTGTCCGCATTCCCGGAACTTGCTCTACCTTTCGCAATGTGATAAGAACGAGTGCTCTTTCCCCAAAGCCCATTCCGGCATGCATTTTTTTTCGCACTATTGGGCCCCGCGGGAATGAATAGTTGTTAAAGAAGCAACAACGACGCGAGCGAGAACTCGACGCTGGCTGCGGTCTTTAGCATAAAACCATTACGGCGAGTGCCTTTGCCCGAACAAAACGTATGCGGCGTGACGCCCTGTCAGCGTCGTCTGCTCTTCGCCTGCTGATTCGCATTCTGTTCCTACCAGACGTGGAGTGTGCTTCTTTTATTCTTCGCTAGCAGACGACTCATGCAGACGAGGGAAGCTTTGTTTTGCGCGCTCTATGCAGAGCCGTAGGGCTGAGAGAAGAAGAAAAAGACGATGTTGCCGATTCATACGCGACCGGAAACCAGTAAACAGGAGGGCATGGCGAGTGCTTGCGCATATGGGGCTTACGTTGTTATTGAAGCAGAACTAGCACACCGCTCGCATTTCCGCGTCTCTTGTCATGCGGTTGCACGAGCGTGAGCGTGACATATAAACTGACAAAGCGTGGCAGCGCTTTTGCTGACACAATGAAAATAAGCTTAGCACAAAGCAGTATTTAGTTCAATCTGTGTTTTTGCGGATGGGAAGAAAGGAGTGTTTTGTTTCCACCTCTTAGAGACAGAGCGATATATAATAGGTAGAAGGTTAACTGCGCAAACGTTCATTCTTCTACGTCCGTTCTGCTATACCATATCCGAAACGGGGTCATGGTCATAAAGAAAAGAATACGAGGAAATAAAACACACAGCGCACGACGACGAGCCTTTGCAGAGCACGAGTATACAGACTGTCAATCAGGCCCAGTGCAATGTAAACAAAGCACGCCGAGGGTTCCAGGCCCTACAAAGAAATGAATTCACCATTGACAGGATTGGAACACGTTTTCTAGTGAAGTCTGTGGCTAGGATCCGGGATTTGATGGCGTCCGCGCGGATAAAATTTCCCCTAAAAAGTGAGAGTGAAAGATCCAACAACACACGCAACCGCATATCGCTTCTTGCATCGGAGCTCGGTATAACGGTCACCTGTGTCTAAAACGATGCGTCTCCGTGAATGTATGACATAGTGCGTGACGTTGTGTGCACCTGATAAGGCGACCAATGAGAATTTTACAGCAAGTTGTATATGGCTCAGATCCGGGGTTCCACGGCGTCTGTGTGCTGAAATTCTCATCATCAGCAATGACTCGAGCGTTGTAGTCTCCTTCCCCAGTTGACTCGTTGGCGCCCCCTGCGCAACTGCGCGAACGCGCCCGCACCACTGCTCGCGCGTTCAATGTCGTCGTCTTCTTCCACAGCTGGCTCCGTTGCAGCACATCATTCTGGCGTCGAATTTCACTTCTCTTCGGTAGTTGTATTGGGGCGGCCCCATTTACGGTGGTATGAGCCATTGGTTAAGGAGGTATGAGCCATTTATTTGTTTTACGTGACTGACAGATTTAATAACAGAGGTGTGAGAGAGATAGATAGAGAGAAAGGTGTTTATTAAATAAAAAAATGTTCATGTATTAAAAGGCAAACCCAGTTATTTTTCCGGCGAGGTGCCTAGATTAGAATAATAAAAGAGGTGATACGCGAATGTGCGTGCATACCAATCTTCACGATGACCACCGATCAGAAGAATAAACCTTTGTTCCTAATTGTGTGTCACCTCTGTGTCGTGCACTAAACAGCTTCGCTGGTCGACCATTCACCTTCAGATTGAAATGGCTCATGATCTTTTTTCAAGAGCCTTTATCATGTTGACTCTAAATAGTAGACGGTAATACACAATTCATAGCTGCGCAAGCTCACTTTGTAGTGAACCGCTGCGCTTGCTTCACGGGCCACTTAAAGGATGATACCAGACTTCGATGCAGTTTTTGCAATGCTAGGGATATTTGAACTACT
This sequence comes from Dermacentor silvarum, assembly GCF_013339745.2. Classification (NCBI taxonomy): domain Eukaryota; kingdom Metazoa; phylum Arthropoda; class Arachnida; order Ixodida; family Ixodidae; genus Dermacentor; species Dermacentor silvarum. Next base: position 43,594,992 of record NC_051158.1, on the reverse strand, counting down.
ACTACTTGCAAAGGATGACTGTCGGATCGATTTGCTGGTTGTAGGTGCGCTCCCATTGCTCAGTAGTGAACTAGAACTGACGGGCATCTTTTACACTGTCGAAAAATTCCTCTTAACGCTGCACAAAAGCCACTGGTGCGGATGCGCTGTTTATATACACCATAGTATACTGAATATACTGAGCCCTAGTGCAGAATGAGCATCTGTCTAGTCTGATTAGCGCAAAATGCACTTACTAAACAAGAATGACACTACCAATAGAGTTTAGAATCCATTATGAATGAGCAACTACTCAATCCTTGGCCACAACCCCGAGAGCAGGCGTGCGAGCCGATCTCCGGCCAGTGGACCAGATGCCGCTGCTGATGATGATGACCTTAAAGTTCTTGGCACAACCCCACACACAGGTATTGGCCAAGAGTCGGCTAGCTTTTACATATCTGTTAAGTGAACAAATTTAGAAATCTATAATGGTGATAAACAAATTAAAACGAGTGAACTCCAAGACGAATGAGTAAACAGTCTATAAGTAGAACACTGAAAAAGAAAGAAAATGTGCATCATCATCATCATCATCAGGCTATATTTATGTCCACTGCAGGACGAAGGCGATCTCCAATTACCCCTGTATTGCGCTAGCTGATTCCAACTTGCGCCTGCGAATTTACTAACTTCATCACTCCACCTAGTTTTCTGCCGTCCTCGACTGTGCTTCCCTTCTCTTGGTATCTATTCTGTAACTCTAATGGTCCACCAGTTATCCATCCTACGCATTACATGGCCTGCCCAGCTCCATTTTTTTCCGCTTAATTAATGTCAGCTAGAATGTGCATATATATTTATAAATGAAGCAATAAGGGAAGAACGAAAAGAATATTAAGATTAACAAAGAAATCGGTTTGATTCAAGACTGAATTTCTCTATGGCGATGCATACATCGCTGTGTGAGTGACCAAGCACAGAAGACCTGTGGAAACATGATTATGATGATGATGATGTCCTTAAAACATGGCACGTACCCACTCTGGAACATGGTTCGCTTCGTCTTTTTTCGCAGTGTTCTGGCAACGTAGTGCACCCTGTAAAAATTGTGGCTGATACGTGACTGAACTCTTTTATATAACGGCAAACATTTCTTTTTTTAACTAAAAGCTTGTGTACCCTTAAGCAACAGAAATAAATAATAGCGCTGCAAACACCCATTGACGGCTCTCTAAGGCATATGGCAAACAATTTCAAACCGTATTTATGCACAGTGAGTTCATTGATCTTCCGGCCGATCGCCCGATAAAGGCAAGTCACGTGTATTTACAAATTAGAAGACGAAGAAGAGCAGCGCGTGTCTTCTCGTAAGTAATCAGCATCAACACAATATCCGGCCTCGTGTTTGCTCCAAAAGGGCTCCGCCTGCTACGCGGAACAGCGCAAGGCACTGTAAGAAAATGGGAACGCGTCCCGAACGCAGCACGATCACCTGCGCGTCCAAGGTCATCGCCACAGGCCGACCTGGACCGAAGCCTGGACGCTGGCTTCAAGGGCATCAATGGCGGACGCAGCATCGACGTCGCCGAGCACGGGATGCCACCCGGACACGACCGGCTTGGTAAATACAAACATCGCTGGCCATGCTCCTTGACTATGACAGAGGAGCCACGGTCCACTTTGGCAGCGCCCTTCTATCACGTTCGTCCATGGCCCGCACACAGTCCAGCTAGCTGCCCAGTTCGACGACTCCCGTACGCATCTTCCATCGATGAACGGGGCGGCACGTTGAAGTCATCCTGCTGGGCCGGCGAGAGTCAGTCATTGCGTGGCCCCGATACTTCACAGAATGAAGGTTACCTCGCCCACGGCAGGCGCACCGAACCGCAGCTTCAATTTGCCGTAACACACGGCTCTATAATTGATGAACATAGAGAGATGTTCAACCCTTTCCTGCTCTGTCCGCTACTCGCCGACGTCAGCGAGGTCGAGGACTAGAAAGGCGATATACCTTCGCCCAGGATTTCGGCATTTATATGATACGATGGCAAAACTGGACTTAGCCAACAGCTTCTGCAGCACCGGAGAAGGCGGCACACCGTGGCTCAGACGCTGCTTAATAAATGTTTATTGACGAAAAAAAAATGGTCAGCCGCATTCTACTTGTTCGGCGAATGCGTAAAATCACGGTGTAAGCTTCCCGAGCAGTGTGCGTAACGAATAAGGAGATCCGATAGCCTAGATGGTCTGTCACTCAGATACATACAAAGAAACGGACAGCGAAGCCAGAGAAAGCACAGGGGAAAGTTATCTTTACTTAGAAATAATAGGGTAGAGGTAAATGAGAGTTGTCGAAAAGACAGCTTTCCGCAGGTGGGATACGCAATAAGCCTGCTGTGATTTACTAATTTAGACTACCGCGACAGCCATTCTCTCGTCCACTTTACAGGATATTTCTGTAAGCATACAAAGCAAGTCCTGAGCGTGTTAGCAACCACTGCTCAGGGCAGAGAACTGTCTACTTCGATCTATGCACTGACATCAGCTGTGATTATAAGACGTGTGAAAAAGATTTTGCGCTTACTACTGTCTTGTTTTCAATCAAATTTCGCGACCAATGCAATACTGGTCAGGAACGACCCGACAAGACTGTAAAGTGCATGAAGAAAACGAACATGAAGTTACGAGAACGACAACTGAGAGGCCATCCAATTTTTTCTCTTGTGAACTCAGTCCATGTCATTTGTTTTCTTGCATCTGTGGTTCAAACCCCCTTATTTCGCTAATTTGCAAGTGAAATTTAATTTCTATAGTCGTTAGGCTTATCTACCTCATAGTCGGTATTCGTCAAAAATTGAGAGTATTACAACAGGAACACAGTAGTAACTGCAATTTCTTCAATTTCTTAATACCATTCAAATCATGGCCAATCCGCCGCAGTGGGCATGCGCCATCATAAAAGGTAACCAAACCAAACCATTGGTTAGTTCAGAGGAGGAATGCCGAGAGGAGATGAGACAAGGAGAGGAGAGAAGGGGGAGGAGGATGCGCAGTAGGGGTGTGGAGCACCGGGGGGATCATTCTGGCAAAACGCCGGAAGCGTTCTCCGGAAGCCGGAAGCTGGCTTCCGGAACCGGAAGCGGTACCGGAAGCGGTACCGGAAGTGGAATCGGAACCGGAAGCGGAAGACGGAGCTTGGCGTACATGCGCAGTAGTGGTGTGGACGCACGGCGGATGGATGGATGGATGGAGGGAGGGAGGGAGGGAGGAAGGGAGGGAGGGAGGGAGTGACATAGCCCCGAGCATAAGCTGCTTCGCATATACAACAACAACAGAGCTTATAAGCAGCTGCATGCCGCAATATTTATCTTCGTCAACCACAATCATACACTTACAACACCGAAAGTAAGAGAAAGAAAATCTTAGCGCAATTATGCAATTTTTGTATAAATATGCATGCTTTCCACAGCATTTAGCAAGTTTTTAAATTGCTTTCTTCCTTTAGTATGCGTTCGAGCCTGTCCCCCTACACTTAGTCGGCTTTTGAACCACTTAATGAAAATACGCACCAGCAGTTTTCCACACATATTCTGTGCAGTGCCCGTGCATTTCTGATTTTGTTTTAGTATCTGCGTTATCGGCGTGGCACCTTCTATTGTTACGAATTAAAAACTGTTTTGCGGGTTTCCCAGTCATCCCAAATTTGCAACTTTGTGAGCAATATTTGCAAACTTTGCTCTCTGGTCATTGAAAGTTTCATTGTGTTTTCACATTCAATCCTCCTGCACCCCTTGCATCAGTCACCTCTGTGGTATTATTTGCAAGCAGGCTTCGATAACTTGTGGGACTCGCACCAATATTATTACATCTTGAAATATTATTTATTTTCGGATAATATTAGGTTGCTACCATTGTAGCTGGTTACCCCAGTCCTTCACTCTGGGCTCCAGAGTGTCGCTCATTTTTTATAGACTTTTTTCGCTGCATGGTGTTTTTCGTTTTACGTAAGTATGGTCTGTGGCATAGAATTGCTGAAGCATGCTATATGTCCAACATATACAGTTTCTGGCGTTCAAGAACGTGCACCAGGGTTCTTTGGTGTTGAACTGATCTACAGTTTGTAGTCATGGTGATGGCTTGGGTGTAGCCGTCCTTTCGACAACTAGTGGCGCCTTGATAAACGCAGTCAGGGACAACTCTACAAAAAGGCGTGGAAAGGACCTGGGCGAGACAGAAGCGAATAGTCGCACCAAAGGCATGCCGATGGTCCGGAGCCCATAGAGAGGTTGCAGCTAGCGTCAGTGAAGCACCCACAAGGATCCTTCTAAATGCAATCTCCTCGTGGCGGGAGAAGCCAGGTAAGATCTCAGACGAGCTCGGAGTTATGGAACACGTGATGATGCATTCACATAGCTTCGTTGTTTATTTCATCAAAGGCGCTGGGCCGTCTAATGATGTAAGCGAGGGCCGCGCGTGCGCCGTCGATAGCAGGACAGCACGACAGCACCAACTGTGGCGCCAACGTTGATAGCATGAATGCGCCTGGAGAGTCAATATACATTTCTAACGCAATAGAAGGGATTCTGATTCCTACCGTTTCTTTCGCAAGCACGAAACATGACCTTTTAACCTTCATGCACAACCACACGGATGAACTATACTGGACGCCGTCAGATTCCGCTATGCTTGCGCATCGAGCCAATCAGAGAGGGGGACGTAGCCGCCCTTACAGCCAATTATAGCGGATAATAAAAACACAGTACAGCGCGTCTGGACGAGGACAGAGAGGAATTCGACACACGCCTAGCGGTGCGTGTGTAAGTCAAATTCTTCTCTGTCGTCGTCCATTCGCTCGGCACGTGTTTTCATCAATCCCCATCAACTAGTCCACCATATTGCTACGGCTGATAGGATGGCAAATGTTATAGTATGGCAGAATTTGCGAATGTCCAGAATAGCACTACGGGTGCAGCTGTGCGTTTATGGCTATTGTGGTAGAAAACACGAAAGCATTGCTCACGCAGCTTCCTGTCGTTAACACGATGACAATTTTTCTGGATAAAGGACCTCAGGTACGACTGCACCGGAGAATCCAACCGAACGCATACGACAGCTGCTGTTGTTGTTGCCTATCACGTCGGTGGCTCCTACCAACGATAGGGGATTGGCCAAAAAATGGGTGGATTATTCCAAATTAATATGGAGCATAAATTTCCGTATATCTATGGAATTAGAAGGGTAGAAGACAGAACGTGGCTCGCTTCGTCTTCTTTTGCAGTGTTCGGGTAACGTACTGCGCTGTGTAAAAATTTTTACTGATACGTAACGTCCTCTTTTGTACAACGACAAACTTTTCTTTATTTGAACGGAAAGCCAATGTACCCAAAAGCAGCACATATAAATAATAGCGTTGCTAGTACCAGTTGCCGTGCTCTGAGAGGCATATGACAAATATTTTGAAGCCGTATTTATCCACAATGAGTTCACTGATTTGCCGGCTGTTCGCCCGAATAAAGGCAAGCGACGTGTATATGCAAATTAGAAGACGAAGAAGGGCAGCGCGTGTCTTCTCGTAAGGAATCACCATCAACAAAATATCCGGCCGCCTCTCTGTTCCAAAAGGGCTCAAGCGGCTACGCGGAACAGCGCACGTCACTTGAAGAAACGGGAACGCGTCACGACGAACGCAGCAGGATGACCTGCGAGTCCAAGGTCGTCACCACAGGCCGACCTGGACGCAGGCCGCAAGGGCATCGCTGGCAGACGCAGCGTCTACGCACCGAGCACGGGATGCCACCGGGACACGACCGGCTCGGTAAATACCCACATCCCTGCCCATGGTCCGCGACTACGACTGTGGAGCCACCGTCCACTTTGACAGCGCCCTTCTACCACCTTTCTCCACGGCCTGCACACAGTCCAGCGAGCTGCCCGGTTCGACGACACCCGTACGCACCTTTCATCAACGAGCGGGGCGGCATGTTGAACTCTTCCTGCTGGGCGTGCGAGAGTCAGTCATGGCGTGGCCCCAATACTTCACATAACGAAGACGACCTCGCCCACTGCAGGAACGGAACTGCTGCTTCCATTCTCGGCCACGCACGGCTCTATAATTGATGAACATAGAGAGATGTTCAATGATTTCCAGCTGCACACGCTACTCGCCGACGTCAGCGAAGTCGAGGAACAGAAAGGCGATATACATTCGCCCAGGATTGTGGCGTTGATGTGATACGATGGCAATGTTGAACTTAGCAAACAGTTTCTGCAGCACCGGAGAAGGTGACACACCCTGGCTAAGAAGATGCTTAATAAACGTTTATTGACGAAAAATAATGGTCAGCGGCATTCTATTTTATCTGCGAATGCGTATAGGCACGGTTTAGGCTTCCCGAGTAGTGTGCGTAACGATTAAAGATATCCGATGGGCTAGATATACTAGATGTACTGTGTATCCGATGTGTATCCGATGGGCTAGATATACTAGATGTACTGTGTCACTCCGATCCATACAAAGAAACGGACAGCGAAGCCAGAGAAAGCACAGGGGAAAATTATGCTGAATTAGAAATAATAGGAGTAGGAAAATGAAAGTTGTCGAAAAGACAGCTTTCCGTAGGTTGGACATGCAATAAGGGCACTGCGATTTACCAATTTAGACTACCGCGGCGGCCATTCTCCCGTCAAATGTGTGTTGTGTTTTTTTTTTGTGTGTACGTATACAAGTCCTTGAGTGTGTTAGCAAGCGCAGCTCAGGGTGGAGAATTGTGTGCTTGGAATTATGCAGTGACATCATGTATTATTATAAGACGTGTAAAAAATATCGCGCGCTTACCGCTGTCTTGTTTTCAATGAAATTTCGTGACCAATGCAATTCTGGTCAGGAACGGCCCGGCAAGAATGTTAAGTGCATGAAGAAAGTGAAGAGGAACTTGCGAGAACAAGAGTTAAGAGACCATGCAATTTTATTGGCACAAGCACCAAGTGAAAGTCTTGCTCATTATGCAGCAACTTCCGGTTAGGGACCAACTTCCGGTTCGACACAGAGGTGGGACGAAATTAAAAATAAATCATAAAGATATAAACAGGTACATATCGATGGTTCTACTTATGGTTGATGATAGATATGACATCCGAGCACAGGTTTAGTACAGTAAAAAGCTAATTAAGTGTCAGGGATGATTAGAAACAATCAAGGAAACCCTTATTGCCGTACACCAAAGCACACAATCCTACACTTCAGGTACCCACCGCATCAGTGCAGGTTGCCGTGAAACTTCAAGACCAGAAGTGACGTCGTCAGTGACGTCACACTTAAACTAAGGGTACCCGCTCATTACTAATTATATTAAGAAAAGAAGCTAATTAGAGCTACCAACCACCTGACACAGAGTGAAGGCCAGCCTAACACAGTGGAGGGGTGACGTCATTCCCTCTTCTCTCGCTTCTCTCCCGGCACGCACTTGCTCCGTCGCTCGCTCGCGCGCGCCTGCTGCGCTCCAGCGCTCGTAACAAGCGTTACATCAGCGTTTCGTGCGCCGTCCGCTAGGGGGCTACGCGTCGCGCCCTCCTTCGTTGCCCTCGCCTGCTCCTCTGTTCGTGGTGGTTTACCTGCCCATTTCGTTCGCCATGGAAGTAGACGACATGGATGCCCGGCCAAGTGTTCTGTACACAAGGAAAACAAAGTTAGCCCAAACAATACACTAGGGTGCGAGTGCAACAATTCCAAGGTGCGAGTGCCACTAGCAGACACCTAAGTCAAGGCTAGGGTCGTTTCTCATTTTTATATCATTTTTTTTCTCCAGCGTCTTTCAATTCACTCTACGTCATTTATTTTCTAGCATGTGTACAATACCGTTCAAACCCCGTTATTTCGCTAATTTGCGAGTGAAATTTAACTTCCATAGTCATTAGGCTTACCCACCCAGCTCTTGGCCAATCCTTGATAGTGGGTACCAGCCACTACAATGAGAGCATAATAACAGCAACAAAGTAGTAACTGCAATTTCGTAATATGATCAAAATCCTGGCAAATCATGCAAAATTATTTCGGAGTCCCCACTATGGCGTGCCTGATAATAAATCGTGTTTTTGCACGTAGAACCCCAAATTTAGTTGTTCCTTTATTTACACAAGGCAACGAACAGAAAAGCACTACAGTGCGCAGTCCAAAATGTGGCACACGGACGTATAACAAGAATAGCAATATAAAAAAAATCACCACCAGTACAGATCGTAAACCAGCGAAGTTGAACTGTGCGGCCCCGGCATGAGCCTCATGTGATTTCTTTCGTTCGTTCTATCTTTCTTTCTTTCTCTCTCTCCCTTTCTTTCTATCTTTCTTTCTTTCTTGTCCCTGGCTCATACCCGCATATCCAATGCGGGTATGCGCCAGATGTGATCTTATTATCGTTAATGGTGAGGTAACTGACGAGAATGTGATGTTATTGATGTCCTGACCTATCATTAATGGTAGTCATACATTCCTACTCTTCCATGCACATTTGGGTATATATAAGTGAACGATACGCGAGTTTTCGCCGCCGCAAATTGTTGTTTTACGCGTCGTTTTGTCCAGGCCCGCGATCCGGCAGCACCTAGCCATGTACAGCTTCGATGTTAAAAAAAAAAAACTTTGTTCACAACTTTTTGAGTTGCATGTTAACAATACTTATGAATACACACATGTACATGCAAGTTCCACGTAACGCAACAACGTGCAACGCATGTTAGATGCATGCAGTAAAATAAAAATTCTTAATACCATGGACAGAGCACGAAACGAGGTTGCCTGGAGCAGTTCTAGTGCTTTCGGTGAGAGATCTTGAGCTCGGCATTTCGGCCTTATTTGCCCAACTACGTCATTGATGTATATCGCCGCATCTCTTCTAATGCGGCTGTGGGCCTCATTTCTGTAGCATCGATTGAGTGTGGTATTGTTCCAACATGGCATCACCAATAACCTAGCGCAGACCAATAGGACACTTACCAAACAAGAAGCCTCAGGCAATATTTTCTTTTTTTTCCTCCTCGGCCGAGGAACAACAACACAGGCAGTAAAAGTAATCTTTCTCTTGCAGCGAAAGACAATCTCGTCAATACCAAAGGTAAAGCCGAGAAGCCAAGTATCCCCTATAAGGTTTTCTTTCTATTTTGCTTCTGCACACTACGACATATATCGCCTCTGGGAAACAGTGTCGTTAGCCCACACGAAGCCGTACGGGCTGCCCACTGTGACTCGATATGCTTTCAGCTTTGCATCGACGATTCACTGACCCGAGAGATGACACTACAATCGATAGGACACTTGTTTTATGCATAGCATCGTGTCTTCGCTATTGCACAAGCTTTGTTTTGGGGTTCCACAAAAGCAGAAGTGGGTCATATTGCACAATATACTTGAATTTTTCATGTTATATTTCATTTGAAGACTAACTAACAGAAGGCTTGTATTTGTGCAGCCTTCTATAGCGCTGAATATAAACTAAAGCGTCTCAAAGCATACCGTTGCTCCTTTGCGAAAGCGATCGCATGTGGTGGCCTCATTTTCAAGCATATTGGGTCTGGGAATGTTCAGATGTGTTTAGAATATTCTTTTCAAAAGGAAGCGGAAACGGTTTGCATGAGAATGCGCAGATAGGAAAGCACGTACTTAATACACGTTTTCGCCAGTTGACACTGCGCAACCAGCGTCCTGCGTGGCCTTCGAGATGGGATGGCAAGCTCGTGCTGAAAATTTTGGAGGCTGTAATCCTTGTCGTCACTGTGTTAAACACGCTTTAGATTCGCGGCATCGGGCCAATGTATATGGTGGCCTAATAGTCAACACAAGGTAGTGGGTTCAATTCTTGGAAGCCGCGGCTGCGTTCTGATGAAGGTGATATGCGAAAACACTCGTCTACCTTGCTTCGAGTGCGCGCTAACCAATATCAGGAGGTATACAATAGTCCGCAGGCCTCAACTATGGCGTCGTTTATAAACAACAGTTCAGTTTAGGACCTTAAAGTTCACAGTTTATTTCGAAGACGCTTCAGATGATATAACTCACTTCTTGTATGCCATAAATGATTTGCGGATGCATAATATTGTGTTATGGATGGATGGATGTAAAACTTTAATGAAAGTCTTAAGGTACTTGACTCAGCGCTCAGCGGGCCGCTCCCACGTTGGAACAGTCAGGCCATGCTCGACCGCCGCATCGTGGGCCCTCTTCTGGACCGCCCATAGTTGCGCCCCGGCATCGGGGCTCTTGATAGCGGAGAGCCACTTGTCCTCATTGATTTGTTCCGCGCCTCGCAACGAGGGGCAACGCCAGAGCATATGGTCTAGGATAGCGAAGTCATTGCAGTGCCTGCAAGAACTACTGGCATAAGTGTCGGGATAAAGCCTGTGGAATAAAGCCGGGCTAGGATACGAGCCTGTTTGCAATAATCTGAGGGTCAATGCCTGTGCTCTATTTAACTTCTTGTGAGGAAGGGGAAAGTCTCTCCAGCCGAGATAAAAGTGCTGCGTAATTTTGTTATATGTTGTCGGTTGATCTCTGTTCTCCACCACTGCAGGCCGGCCGGGGAGTTCCCCATGGTCGCGGAAAGCGAGACTTTGGGCCTTGGAGTGGGCCAGCTCGTTGAGGTTTGTGGGGCCTCCCATGATGAATCCCATGTGAGCGGGGAACCACGTGAGAGTGTGGGTGGCGATGCTTTTGCCGTCGAGGATGCGACAGGCTTCCTTACGCACGGCGCCAACGCCGAAGGCGCGGATGGCTGCCCTGGAGTCGCTGAAGATGTTCGCATGTTTCTCGTCCAGGAGGGCCAAGGCAATGACCACTTGCTCAGCGGCACATAACGACGTGCTTCGTACCGAAGCTGTGTTAACGATCGAACCCCTGTGCTTGATGGACACTGATGGATACCGTTATTATTATTTTATTTTATTCATTGGGTTTAACGTTCCTATGCAACAATGACGCTAGGGAAACGTTATAGTGTAATGCTAGAGAATAATTTTGACCACCTGAGATTTTTTTATCAGCACCCTAACTCAAAGTACAATAGCAATCTGGCATTTTGCCCCAACAAGAATATTTCTGCCGCAGCCATAGATGAAGCCTACGTTACGGAATAGACCACAATAGCTCCGTAAGACACCTTGACGGAATTCAGCGTTATATTTTCCCAACTCGAACGATAACACTGGCAATTTGGTATTTCCTGTTTTCTAGTCTTTGTACTCACGGCTTCCAGGACCTGACACATTCAAACGACACTTGTGAGTGACGTCACCAAGTCTTCTCGGGTTCAATTACCTTATTTTTTTGTTACGTTCCTCATCAGCTCCACAGAAAAAGCATCGCGCTTTATATATTCAATAGTTACCTATAGGTTAGCTGATAAATTGAAACAAATATAAAACAAGACGCCTCACGTTACATCTCTGCCAATCGAGGTATGGTTTGCTCCTTTGAACTTTCTAATCTGACTGTCTCGGTTCAGCGCATTCTCAAAGCCAATTTATATAATTTCGTCGCACAGCTGTGTCCTCGAGACCAAGTGCTCATATTTTTCACTCCCACGCAAAACAGACATTCCCAAGATGGTAACTCAATTTGCCTCTCTGAAAGGATACACGGCCCAGATAACTGGCCACGCGTGAAATTGGACCAAATAAGCGCTGTTTGCATAGATTCCCAAAGAAATTAATTACCCTCGGAAGACGCACAACGTGTGCTGGCTCTTCTCTCTGGGCTTTCCTTGAGTGTTAAAGCTGCTTTCTTTGAGTCGGCTGTCATGAAACACCACATAGAGATTGACTTCATAAAAGCTCCGGAACCGAGCTGATTTTTAAAGAAGTGGAACCTATTTTCCCTCATCACTGCAAAAAGGAATGCATGGCTAGTCAAGTGCGTGAATGTACACCAAACAACTACTGGAAAGCCTTTCCTGCTGGCCCGCATTCCAGCAAGTCAGCCTGCCAATGTTCACTTGCCTTGTCTTGCCTTGGCTTTTCTTGACTTCACATGGCTTGCGCTGCACGTGCGTACTTGTACTCAAAGCAACTCTAGTAGTAAGCTATCGAATTTAGGCATCCTTCCAGTGAGCCCACAAAAGCAAAAAAGACAGATCGTTTTCAGTAATAAATCTTGTACACCGCTCGCAGTATCAGTACATCAAGGAACACCAGGCAACGCGTCAGGTACAACCGCTTTTGCGTAAGCAATAATTTAGCAAATCGTGAGACGTTAATTCCCCCTGACTGTTGTTATATAGCGAATGAATGACAACGAGTTTTGAACGTGGCGGATTGGACTCCGCTATATGTGCCCAATAGCGTAATAAACGACGGAAGGATGAACGTATCTTGTCCACCATTTTAACAGCACGTCTAATATATCACGAAACAATCTTCTCAGCCTTTCACAAATGACCAAAGCGCAGCAGAGGCACATCTTGGTGGTTGCTCGAAACTCCGTTCGAGCGCCGTTCTTGCTTCTTGCGTCCAGTAGCACATTACTGCAAGCAACGTAATATGGCTTTAACAATATTCTAAGGCACGCTCTACCTTCCAAGCCGTGCGATATTTCATGATAAATTAAATCGACACCATCGCGTAACAGCGTGTCTTTCAGTGCGACTCTTTCATTCTCGCCCCCCCCCTCTAGCAAGTTTTGCTATGAACCCGAGCAAGCATCTCTCATCTGAAAGGATTGTCTTCCCCATTGTGGCAAAATACACCCTAGCGCTGATGTGTGCAACTGTGTGTTTATTGTCTATTTGTCACGTTTTTATTGTTAGCAATTTAGTTCGGATATGTGGGAGATATACGGAGTGTTTTATATTAATTGTTAAACGAATCATTCAAAGTCACGTACGCGGGACATGTAGCACAATTCTACTTCTTGAGCAAGATTACTCTCAGAGGCAGACATTATTTCCACAAGAAATTTAACCGAAGATTTGACTAACTGCAAATTGTATTGCTAATTAACCTTTAAACAACTTACTTTACGCAACGTGTTGAAATTTACGAGTTGTTGCCGTTTACTTGTATAGTCACATCCACTTAGAACGAATTCTTAGGATAACACCACTTTCGAAATAAGCGTGACCAAATTTGCGACAAAATTAATTGTTGTTCCAGTAGCTTTGACGCTTCAGTGCATAAAACAGGCGTTTTTTTTTTTTAAAGTAAGTGCAACCACAATGCATTTTTACTGCAAGTTTGACTGCGCTTATCTAAAAAACTCAGGCTAGTTTCGAAATTTGATCTTTGATGTGCCTTCTAAAATCGCTGGCTTCAAGTCGTGTATTGCAGTATGTGCGCTAAATTAATTAGTTGAAAAGTTAAGTATTAGCATTATGTTAATTAGTAAACTATGCCTATTGATATTCAGTGGAAGCGATAACTCTTCGATATGCCAGCTCATAAATAGATTTGTGTTAAAAGCCCCAGGCAATTTTTTTAATGTTAGCTATAAAATAAAACATCCTGTATACCATTGTCATGTTTTCTATGAACGTTTGGGTGATGTGTCCTGGTTGCGCACTACATTAGCCGCTATGAATTCGTGAGTGCGATTTTCCCGGCCTTCTCCACCTACAGCAGTCGGAACAGCTAAAGCTTTTTCAATGTGCAAGTTAGTCGTAATGAACTTAGCGAAGAAATTTTGACTCGCCATGGAATTCCGACGCATATTGGCTGTTTTTTTTGTTGTTGTTGTTCTGCGTGTAGAAAGCAAGTCTATAACTTGCACTGCCCTCTGGGAGCGAAAATTGCGCGTATGCTAGTTAAACAGACCTACAAAAACATGTTTCCAGTAAAATCTACCCGCATATGTCCTACTCTAAATGTATTCTTATTGACTGTGATAAAATGTATTGTGAAGATAAGTCCAATATCCGAATAGAACTAAAACTACAATCAATCTCTTCTAACCACCATTTTTTGTGTAATGAAGTTCATTTGATACAAGTGGGCTCGCCGGTGCGTTCTTTCGTTAAATGAAATGAAATGCCAAATAGACTTTCAAGCAATGTCAGCTTTGCTCTTTGCGGATGGGAACCTGACACCAAACTGCGCACTATGTGATATTCCCCTACGAATACCTTTTCACGTTTACGTAATCTAATATCCTGCATATTTGTCAACCAACCGGGACCTCTTGAATGCAAACTCGGGAGCTGATTTTCCTGTGGTGTGCGGGATCTCACTGTGTCTTCCTATACTGGCTGCCGAATAACTGAAAGGCTTTTTCTTCAATGTGCAGCGTCCAGACATTCTCGACATTGCCTTTAAGAGCAAAAAATTCTAACCAGTTTACGAGGGAACAAAACGTTACAGCCAGTCTAGGTTGCTTTCGATCAAGGCTCCAGCGCTGACGCAAAGAACCTTTTACGACAGGCTCGTTATAGCCGAATCTCCATTTCATGCTCCCAGGCACGAGATACGTTCTTTTACAAGTGCAACGACACTAAGACGTTGAAAAAGCGAGTGCTCTTCGTGATGACCTTTGCAAAAAAAAAAAAGAAAAAGAAAAGCAGTCCGATAGTTTGTACTACCTCGACATGGCGCCGTCACCAAGTTTCGCATGGCGGATTGTAATCACGATGCTTCCAAATCGCTGTACAGGGATCGAGTAACCCATGCAATCCGACTCCTGTGAAAACGGTTGTTGCAACGCCGCTTGGAAATGGGATTTCCCAAAGCCAATCACCGCTGCTGGTGGCTGGAGCATCGACCATGCCGGACTCGCTGGGCGATGTGTGTAACCTGTTATTGACGTTGTAACCACTTCAGTGCGATCAGTGTAGATCTCGAGGAAGTTGCCTTTAAGACAGGCACCGTCTACGCGATATGGAACCTGCTGCCTTTGTGCTAGTCCTAACGATCTGCGAGTTGGAACTGCGGGTGCTACTTCTTCAAGCGAAGTGAAAGTTAGAAGGTTTTATAGTACAGTGTGAATCGGATGAGATGGCCTGGTCGTACGTTCTCCCTAAAAAACTGAAGATCGCAAGGTGCACGGGATGTCAGGAGAATAATCTAGAAGGGCGACATCATTTAGGATGACCAGAGTTAGAATTATTATTATTATTATTATTATTATTATTATTATTATTATTATTATTATTATTATTATTATTATTATTATTATTATTATTATTATTATTATCGAATTTTTTCTGTCCTGTTTTTTCCTTCACAATCACTTTTTTCTCTCTCTATGGCGTTTTCGGGAGAGGTCACAAGCAGTGGGAGAGGAAGACGGCAGTTGCCTTCCACGCCGGCGCTCCCACCGCCGGAGACAACACACATATGACGAGTCCCCTTATAACCGCGACTTTAACGAAATGCGGTCAAAATTCCCTGAAAATGGGGACGGTGAGACAAATAAATGATTTATTATCAACTGATTTTACGACACACATTTGAATGTTACTCAATATAGTAATTAAACAAGTAATTATGCAAATTAGATCTATTACCTTTTAAACAAAAGAGCCATGCGACTGACACCAGTGGAAGTCTCGAAGCGCTCCATATGACAAGCTCGTAACCATTTTCCGAAATGGGAGAAGTTGGCGATGGTAATTTTTTACAGCGTGATGAAATTCCGGCCAATTGCCACTGAAAAGCGAAACAGAACAGCACAAGAGCACCACTGTGACGCCCACAGCAGACACCTATGAGTGACGTGATTGAATGTGCCTCACAGGCGGGCAATCAGGAAGCGATCGTCCTTATCAAACCGCGATCTCAGTCGCTTCATGGCCATCTGACGGTGAGGCGAAAGCTGTCACCTCATTCATGGACGTCTACTATGAGGGTCCTGTTGCACTTTTCCTTGTGAAATTGGCCGGAATTCATTACGCTGCAAACAATTTCCTTCTTCAACTTAAACGGTTCCTCGGATGGCGGGCTTCAACTCTTCCACTGGGATGAATCGCATGGTCAAGAAGGTAATAATCGTAATTTGCCTACTTATCCAATTACTACGTTGAGTAATTTTCAAATGTAATGAATCTGTCGTAAAAATAGTGCATAGGAAATCATTTCATTATCCCATCTTCACTCATTTTAAGGAATTTCGAAAGCATTTCATGAAACACGGTATCTTTAGCCACCAGTACTACCGCTATAGATGTGTTGGTTAGAAAGCTTGGTCTCTGCGGAATTAGGCAATGAAACAGCAGTCAATACCTACATAATCTTACTGCAACAAATATACGCCTTTAAGCATATCATTTTTTTAATAACGCGAGAAGCTTTCTATAAGCGTTCGCCTTTTTATTTCCATTGGCAACCATCGTGGATGGTATTGGGCACAATTATTATTGTTTCACAAAGAACTGTTTACAAAACTTATAAATCGCGAGTAACTTGTGTTCAGCTGTCATTTTTGCAGGTCAGCAAGAAGCGAAAAAGATTGAAAGCATTTGATATCGTTCTTACTGGCTCGCTGGAGTACAACTATTGCACGAGAGCATGAAGGACTACCAGCAACTGTTTCTTTCTGTGATAAGCGTAAACAGGCCTAGCTACGGAACGCACCAGTGAAAACACCATTTTGAGCTTGTATAGGCTGTCTGTTTGGAAGAGCTATCAGCTTGAAAGTCGTAGCATTGTGTTTGCACTATGTTGCGTTGCGCTGAGAATGCGTACCGTTCCATAGCATTTGTGTTTGTGACGAATCAAGAAAAGCTGTGGCTGGTTGTTTTGTTAAATATCTTCGTGTTTAACACGTTTATCCTTCAGGTCGCCGTGAGTTTTTTTCTAATCAGCAAAATTGGTACGCCGTGTTTCATACCAACAACCCAAGGCCTCTATGCACAGCTATAATACTGCTCTCAGCTTACGTAAACCCATGTGTGTGTGGTTCATGGAGACTCTGCCAGTTGTCGGCCTTTATATTTTCTGCCTAAGAATTTCTTTATTCTGTTGTTTGTTACCTCTATAGCGCTTGAGGTATGTAGACAATCCCAACTCATAACGCTTCTAGTTCTTATATCAAAGGAAAGTCATGCTCAATGCATTTATCCAGAAAGGAGGATTTGATATGTTATTCTGTTTTCGATGACGTGGTTGAAATGACGATAACGAATACTTTCTGTCGATGAAAAGGTGATCGATGTAACTGTTTTATTGGCCGCCTATCGGTAATTAATGTTTATATCAGAGACTATATCCTTATATTTTGTTTCACAGTTGGAGAAAAATGATCTCAGCCACGAAGGCGCTTTCGCAATCTCGCACTCAAAAAAAACAAGAATGTGGGCGCTTCGACAAGTGCAAGGACACATGACCTTTCTGTCCTGGCTGCCTCGTAGCTGTTGCCGGAGCTATCACGTACTAGGCAAGTGGCTTTCCACGCACTTTTCCACTAAGTACTGAAGAACCCTGAAAGAGAGAGAGAAGAAAAAAAAAACACGGCAGATGCACCCAAGACCGCTTACGCGTGGCAATGCGAAAGCAATCTAGTCCCTCTGGTGAAACCTTTAGTGAGTCAGATGGCTGCGATATGACGTGTGCTATGACGCACGCACTAGGTACACCTTTAGTCAGCCCGAACCATGGAGCCACCCTAGCGGCGGGGAACCATGCTCGTCTCGCACCTCGTAGGCACGGGTTCGATTCCCGTCCAGACCGCAAAGTCCCAAATTTTCTTTCAAAGCCATTGATATATTTTGTTTACAGGAACCTCCCTGAGAAATTTAACGTCAATCCCAACATTTCTTGACATGTTTTTACTCTTTGCACCGTCGGTCATTTTTGGTACCATCGCTTGGTCACGCCGCCGACGGCAACGCCGGATTTTCGCATGATGGGGCATGTAATGTTTTCACAGTAACAAAAAAGGATGAATAGAAAGGGAGCCTCTCGCTACCGAGAAGTCGACGAGTTCCTTTGCAACGTAAGCGTTGAACGAAGGCACGACGTTGCCTGGGCCGGTTCGTTAAAACACTGCCAGCGTTACGATTCGTGAACAGTCATACTCCTGGCTGCCTCACTCACGCACGCGTTCGCACTGAGATTCGTTACACGAAATACTGTGCCGGGAACCAAATACGGGTCAAACAGAATGCACCCACTTGTAGCACGAAACTTGTTTTGGTGGTGCTTCATTCGCTCAAATGCACGGGACAATAATTTGTCATGAAATAAAAGGCATGTGCGAGAGACACTGCAACACTGTATTTCTTTTCTATATTTGTGCACGGAGGTTTGCAACAAATGGAAGAGTAAGTGTCAATGTCCGCTTTCAGTTAAATCATCGGTTGTGGTGCTCCGTTCACTTGACTGGACCAGTTACCATGCTTTGTGGTGGTAAGCAGTGGCCGTAACTTTGGGAGTAGCTGGAGTTGCCTAACCTATTGGCCTCATTAACACTAATTATTGGTTAGTCAGAAATCATGTAATGACTAATATTTATTTATTTATTAGTTGATAAAGTAAGCATTCGTTCATTCATTCAGAGGAACGAATAGATCCAAATGCATTTTTTCTCTTTTTCCTTGTTCGAATGTCTAGAAGACATGAAGACGTGTCTCACAACTTCATGTTCTGAAATGTCATTCCTCGTCGTCGGGATTAGCTCAGGTGAACCGAAAGCTATACTAAGCGAATGATCACCGAGTGAAGAATGAAATCTACTTTGCTTTCATGACACGACCGAAATGTCTTCAGCTAGCCAACCATTTTACACGAACTACATGTCACATTTTAACATGAACGCGGAAGCAGGATGAGAGCGAGGCCGGGCCGTCTTCTCTGAGCGTTGCGTGGGAGCGGGAGGCTTTGAGCCGTTGACGGTAAGCGGCGTCTGACCACCCCGCGGATATCGCCCGGCGAGCTGCTTCACTGGAGAGGGTCCGGAATGCCAAGCGCGCGAAGCTAGCGTCGGAGATTGAGAAAGCGCGAGCCGTTCGACTCGCAAATCGCTTGGACTTAGCTTATAATTTATACCTGGCTTAACGATGAGTGTATACCTAAGTATACCAATTACAGCTAAATCAAAGTTTAACTAAGTGAAACCAAGACTTAACCAGGCTAAACCAAGCTGTTGCTTTGCATATCCAGCGTTAGTTGAGCTAAGCCGCAGCCATTTTTTTTAAATTCGATATCCGCCCACGGGGAGTACGCGAGGAATGCTCGCTGGAATGTGTCCGGAGCATTGTTTATCCGACGCGTAATTAAATTCCCGACCTCAAGTCCTTCGCCACACCACGCGAAATTGTCTCTCCACGAGAGGCAGGCTGTGCAAACGAGCGCTTGAAATGTTCTTGCGTTCATTTGCATTTAGTAAGCTAGAAGTTCCAGCGCCGACATCTGTAGTTGCGGGAAACACAAAATGAATACTTTATACTGTAGAGAATCAAAATTTCATTACATTAGACATGTGTAGTGCTGCATTGTTAGCTTGATTGAGTTCCACATGGACTGAATCCTTGTGGAAATGCAGTTTTCCTAAGTTACTGTTGTGGAATTAACTGGTGTTCAATACGACCTCTCTATCAATTTGTAGCTAATGCTACTGACGCACAATTTCTAGTTTTTCTCTCGCACTTTTGTTTCTGTGCTGTTATATATTGCTCATTGTGCAGAGAATACACTAGAGACTACTTCCGCTACCTAATTTAGCTATGTTCTAGAGGAAAAATAAATAAAACAAGTAGTCTAAAACCAACGATTTACTTTTACAAATTAATGCAATAACGTTGTAGGGACTGCTCGCGTAGGTTTTGAACAGCTTCGTAGTTGAGCCTCAAACTAATTTTACCATCACGTCAGAAAGTAGAACATGCTACAGCTTTTCCTAGGGAATGGCTGTATATCGGGAAGGGACTACAAAAATATATACAAGAATATACTAGAATATAGGGAAGGAACTACAAATATATATACAAGAATATACTAGAATATAGCGAAGTAACTACAAAAATATATACAAGAATATACTAGAATATAGGGAAGGAACTACAAAAAAAAAAAACATAAACACTGCCACCAATCGGAACTACAGACAAGGTGCGACATACTGTTACGGATGATTGCGTGTTTATTTACAGATCAAAGCTAGCAGATATGATTGATAAGGAAGGATATTCGTTGAAATGCTGCCGCTCACTCCAGGGACAGTCGTCGTCTTCCTCTTCAACCGATTTTTCCCGGCGCGTTACAATATGTATCGTCACTGTGTAAATAATCACCAGTTCGGTATAATTTAACAGGCTGCCAATAAAAAAAGTTATGGAGTTTTACGTGCCAAAACCATGATCTGATTATGACGCACGCTGTAGTGGGGGACTTTGCAAAATTTGGACCACCTGGGGTTCTTTAGCGCGCACCTAAATCTAAGTACACGGGTGTTTTCGCAGTTCGCCCCCAACGAAATGCGGCTGCCGTGGCCGGGGGCTTGCCAATAAATAACCGCAATGTTTGATCGTGCAGGAAAAATTATATGATTAGTCTTACCTGTTTACTATGTAAGGGCACTGCTTCTATTTTATTTATTTATTTGTTTATTATTTAATAAAGTGCTGTACTAATGACAAGATAACCTAAAAGTAATTATATTTCCTAAATTTTCATTAACTGAATTTCTCGAAATGAATCTTACATGCAGAAGTCGCTGTAGCATACTTAATTAGCTTTTTTTAATTGTTGACCATTCATTGTTGTCGACGTTCAAATTGTTTCCACGCCCGCAAGCAATGGCGATAAAATGAGGTACCCAGCTGCGAGACTCAGTTTCTATTGGCTAAAGGCATTGGTGGAAACCATTCGTGGACAGTTATTCTGGCTTCTTGAAGTGGTATGGACGATGATAGGTATGCTTATGTTATGTATCGATTTGCGCATACAAAGCAGAAAATAGTTGGCCCAAGCATCGTGCTTGAACGATGTCTGAGTGAAGTGTTATTCTAAACGAACAGGCTTATCATGCACGATGCGTCACCGCAGGAGAAGTGCCTTGTATGCCTTCTTCCTTCTTGATGATGGCAATGATGATTCCTTTTGGACTGATCTTCGAAATGAGGCGGCGACATACAGTCCCCTAGCCTGCTTCAGCTATTCAGCAATAGATACATCCATAGCACTCGGCCATCTTCCCTATAATCCTTGATCTTCTCTTTCTTCATTAAGCTCTCTGCCTCTATACTGTGCAGTTAGCTGTCCATGTAACGACTCCGGATCTACCAATCGCTTCCCTGCTCTTTTCCCCACCAATACTCTACACGTATCTTCGTTATCTCGACTATACCTACTAGTTTATGCTTCTAACCACTTGGAATATCACAGCTTCTTGAAGGTGGACGTCCCCTACATGGTTGGCATCCTCAAATACGCAGTCTCGCTACTCGAGGTCACAATATAGCACATTAGAAATAAAAAGCGCTGAGCTTAACAAGTATAACATCTTTATTCTAATGCCAGTTAAGCCCGAGTTGTATTTCTTGGTGCTTTTAATTAGGCCTCTTCGATTTCAAATGCCTGTTCTACCTGTAGAGCGTGCTCTCACTGTAGAACTGTGTCGCAATGCGGCAGAGCCCTCCTGCCTAAAACTTCTTTTTTCTTTTGATAAGTACGTTAATGAGCAGCACTCAATTCATCAGATTCTCATTGAAACTGCTTTTGTTGCTTCACTGGGGCACCGAGGCAATCTTATGAACAGACATGACCTCGTTACTTTAGACTGGAACACAATGACTCAATCGACAAAGAAGTGCTCGTTGGTCGTAGTTATTCGTTCATTAACTGTTTGCTTTGACATGAACAGATATACCAACTTTACCATAGACTAGCAGGCGGGGAGAGGTGACGTCGTTGCGAAAGTGCAGTCACGTGTGCATTCTTCTGGAACGTTTTCACATTGTCTCTCGCTTCGCGTCGAATGCATTGGATCCACACGACGCTCTATTTTTCGTGGAAATCAGCTTTGGATTTCAAGCACAATAAAAAATCACTCGCACGCGTCACATCGAAAACATTTCGCAAGTTACCTGCACGGGTAGCACCACACCGGCTGAAACTGCTTTCTTTTCTTGCACAAATTACTTGGTGCTCTCGTAAGATTTGGCGCGTTTAGTTGTAAGTTCGTTAGCCTTGTTATGTGGAGACGAATAGGACATGCTCGCGCACACGAGGAACTTTTTCTCATGTCTGAGCAACCAATAATTATGCTGTTCAGTGTACATGCTAAAAAATGGGGGGCTTTTGTTTTGAAGAAGCACTGCGGTCTCTCTGCTTACGTTTGTTTTCCACGATCAGTCTACTAGAAGCGATTTTTTTAATTTTTTCTCACTGTAATTAAATCCCCTGTAGACGATAACGTAATTTTACCTCTGTACGTACATACTTCTAACAGGCTCATATAATCTGCATGAGAAATCACCATATTCGCTTCTGTGATGGACCATGTTATAATTATTGTCTTTTAAAATACTATCTTCACTTCAGATTCTAAGAATGCAAAATTGTCGATGGTAATGAAGCCATCGTAATTTAGCAGGACCGTTTTAAGGCGACTAAAGCAAGGTTGGAAGCCTCTATGCCCAAAACGCTACGAATTCTCTGCGCGTTTTTGTCGGTTATCACCGAAGAGCACCGGCTTTTGGGCGAGTTTGTTTGGCGTAGCCGAACATGGTCAGATCCTCACAAAGAAGGACAGGGTGAGGTTAACAATCCCCCCCCCCCTTTTTTTTTCAGCATTAAGAGGAGCAGGCACATTCTAACACCTTCCGTACTTTCTTCTATTCCTATTATAGTTGGTAGAAAGGACCAACAAATAAGTTAGAGTTAATATTATACATGAAGGTGTAGAACTTCTGGGAATACATTTTAATAAATAAAACATTTTACCAGTATTAACTTAGCAGTTTGTTTTAACGATTCAAAATTTTATTTATATATCCGCTTTTGACGTTGCCTTTGTTGTGTTACACGTTACTCACTTATTTAATCTGCCCTTCCCCCCATGTATCGTATTTTCGATAGTGTTCCTACAGCTCTGTTGTAGCATGCTTTGCTTTTTTAGCATTTTTTGTGCGTATATTTATAGAATTTCGCCACCTATTCTTTATTTAATTTCTACTACCTTATACACCTTCCTCAATGCCTCAACGGGCTCTCTAAGGTAGGTTCAAATAAAACAAATAAAAATAAAATATAACGTCTGATTACATAAGTGTCTACAAACGGCTTATCTCAGGCTGTCTCTATTTTCTCCTCTTTTCTAACATACTTTCCTTATTCCCGATCAGTCTGTTTCTAAAAATTATCACTAATTTCCAAGCTAGAACATGCTCGGACTAGTTGACGTACAGCATCGCCTTGATATCTACAGAAAGCAACGCGACTGAAACACAAGTACGCATGCATGGACCTCCACGTAGCACCCCTGTCAGATAAAGCGAGCGTCGATGGAGTGACCGCTGATCTTTAAACATACGACAGATCTGTGTGAGCAACGCAGATAGATGAATCCGCCTTTTGCATTGTGCTGTGGCGCCACCTTAGCGGGCTCCACGAGAAACAATATGTACGGCGTCGGGGCCCCGCGGGACGCAGAGGCACGCTGCAAGAAGCGAGCTGAAATGGGTTTGTGCATTTGTCAGTCGTTGTAATTTTAGCTTTGTGTGAGTGGCCGCTTGTTGGACAGGATGCCTAGGCCGGCAATGACTCTGGTGCGACTTACAACTGCAAGTCGTCGAAATGTGATGACAGGATTTCGTGCAGCTACGCCGACAAAACCACTCACCGTGCGATGTGCCTCCGGAACGAATACATCGCACCGTAACGCGATTGACACAGCGCCTACGCTTGTATTCCCGTTATTCATATTTATTCGCACCGATTATGAGTCCGAACATGCTTCGGAAGTTGAAATGCACGAACGTGAGCACTCACCAACCGCCCACATCAAATTTAAGCTGGGGCCGATTCCGCTCAGCGGAGGTTAGCCGTATCGTATATAGCAGCCGAGTTCATGCATTTGCCACTGTTAGACCTGCACTGAACGTAAGCTAATATGATGATAAAAACTGCTTTTATAGCTGAGTCTTGACCACAGTGGCCATAGCTCTTTGAAGGGGCGACACTGCGCCCAGAGTATTTATGCATTTGAAAGGCACGTAACGTTCACTTCAAACGAAACGTGGCGCTTTTTATGACAACGCCAAGTCATCGATGAAGCGGTTGGTAGGCGACACGCGTTTTTGACTGCCAATATTTCAGGTACTTAGTTCTCATTAACCCTTATTGCGAGACCGCTTCTCGTATTTAGACAAACTGTGGCGTTCTTCAACGTTCCAATGGCATGTAGTAGGAACCGATTGCGCGAGAACGTCAAGTATTTTACGTCGTATTCTTTTTTTTTTAATTTTTCTCAACAAGAAAGTCTATATACGCATATAAAACACTTGGCCGAGCATTGCGCTATAACGACGTCACTTGGGAAAGACATCCGCGTTGAGGCCCTGTAGCTAACGATCCCTCATTTGTTTGCAGATGCGTCGGCTATCCGGTAGCAATAAGTGACCAGCCGTCCACGCGAGTGGCCGTTCGAGGCACTTTGCGTGTATTCGAAGGTTACTTTCACTCTCGGAAAAACACCCTTACGTAGCACGTATTGAGCAACAGAAAGCAGTAGGGGGGTTTTTCATGTTGCTCTACAATTTTATCATTGACACTTTTCATCTAATCATATATTTCCAAAAGCTGATTAATTAATTACGATTAATTATGTAACTAGGCAGAATGGAAAAAAATCTGAGTATCTCTAAGGAATGGCAAACAACATTAACATGGTTCTGTTCAGCTCCGTGGCATTTGCATATTTTTAAAGTTTGGCTTAAGTTACTCGAGAGACCCTGTGTATGAAGGATACAGGTGTGTCAATAAATACGCACCACCTGCCCGACCATTTCCGATTGAAATGCCACCGTTCTGCCGCTACCGGTTCCAGCAGCATATGTAACTAATTGCTCGAAACGTTGCTTACGGCTGCTAGCTTACTCTGTTGACTTTTCATCATACGCGTAATACTGACCTGCATAACTTTCACACTATGATTACGCAATTAAGCATGGGAGTGTGATATAGCACTGCCCGGTATAAAAATCCATGCTCAAATGATCGAACCTATATCTCCGTGCTCAAACATTATTGGAATACCGTGCGCGGACTACGGGACTTTCGTAGTATTGAGCTATTTAAATGTCAATGGGTAAATCTCACATTATAACTTAACCATGGTTTCCAACATCTGTTGAACCTTGGTGTCCGAGAAACAAAGAGGAAAACGAGCTATAAAAGTAAACTGTGGGTTTGCTATTGCATGTGGCGTGAAATAATCTGTTAAGGACATACATACTATAGAATAAAGCACTACCCAACAGACTGATTTGGTTATGCAAGCCTTGTACAGTTCAAAGAATTATCATTTACCCTAGAAACACCGCAAAAAAGAAAACGAACAATATCAAGAAGTGCGTCCTAATGTGGACGCAATTACGGGTTCGCCTGTATGTGGATACGTTGCGAAATAAAGATATAACGTCCGGGCTCCTCTGCTACTCACGTACTGCACGCTTCGCTGATTGCACCATCGCAAAACTTGAGCACGTGAGAGCGTTGGGATGAGTCTTTGTTGCACAGACTGTTGTACTTACAGCTCATATCATATGAAGACCAGCCGTTAGAGGGCGCTGGCCTTGCAACATCTATTGGGCAACTGTCACGCCTCGTCATTTGTGATACAAATACGGCTTTCGGGGCTTCATACAAGCAAGAGCAGTGGCCCAAGTAGCGCGCTCTGTTAGGAAACTCTTTGCCTGATCACCGGAACTGGTCTCGGGAGGCAAATTTGCTCCGACAATAGCTTCGGACGCGACACTGTCTTAGGCAGGATCTCTGTATGCGGTCTCTTACGTTTAGCGCGTGACACTTGCTAAGGAAATAATTGACGTGATAGAATGATCTGGTCTAAAGTGAGCCTCTCATCGACTACAATCATGTAGGCACTGCACTATACTGATAATTCAGCACGAAATCTTGCTATGCCGACACTAATGCACAGGGGTTGTTGGTGGAATGAGAAATGCTCTGCAAACTTATAGGCGAAGACAGAATGCGGGGCCATGCTCTGAGGCGAGCTTCCCAAGAACAGGCGTGGACCTCGCTAAGCAATTTTTCCCCGGATATTAACACTGCTTCATCGTAGTGCTAAGCACACCAGTATTTGCAAGCTTTCTACTAAGCATCGCGTTATAACTTCGGGTCAGTGCAGACAAACCTTTTGACTTTTTGTGTTGTATA
Organism: Dermacentor silvarum; assembly: GCF_013339745.2. Taxonomy (NCBI): domain Eukaryota; kingdom Metazoa; phylum Arthropoda; class Arachnida; order Ixodida; family Ixodidae; genus Dermacentor; species Dermacentor silvarum. The sequence goes on along the minus strand of NC_051158.1, from coordinate 43,568,703 downwards.
TAAAGCGCGCAGACAAACTGTATTCTGTCTTTTTTTCAGCTACCTCTAATTCGTAAAGACACACATGCAGGAATGACACGTGATTGATTCAGACGAAGCACGTGATCTTCGTTGGTTATCGCTCGTAAACATAAACCTGCACAAATATGTTGCACCCATTCCTTGCATTATTACAAACGCTTATACATGTGCGATGAATATGAACAATTGGATATTTCCCCATGGAAGCACTTGTGTTGAAAACCTACTAAATGAGGAGAACAAATGAACGCTAAAGCTACCGTAAAAGCCGAAGTGAGACCACTGAAAGTTTATCTTTAGGTCACCGCGCTCATCGGTTTTAACTCTCCTTGCCATTTTTAAAGGGCTTTTGCCACTTCAAAATTGCTCCCATGCCTCTGTTTCTTTTTTTTCTTACTGATGTTTTGAACAAGTATGTTTGACACAAATAATGATAGGCTACATTTTCGTTTATATGATTTTGTGAAGAGGGACACAATACAAGTTAAATAAGGTATCTCACCTTCAGCCTATAGGTACAAATGTCAAATTTGATTAAAGTTTCTGCACCATCTTCGTTGAATGACTCTTTATCACATCTGTTCATTATTGCGCTCAAGTATTGAGCGTGCAACAGTGTTCGTTGGTGCCAGAGTTCAGCCACAGATATTTAGTTGTGTTTTATGCTGCACTTCATTTCTAACGTCATTTCCGTTCTCCGTAAACAAATTATTGCATCCCCTTGAAACTCGACGTTTCTTTTTTTTTTTCGTCGTTCAAGCACTTTCAATAACCCTATTACCTAGTCACCAAACTTCTTCCTACCCTATGTTTATTAATTTTGTGGCCCTCTGCTTCCCTGAACTTCAGTAGCAGGCACCGGTCTGCAGAAAAGTGAAACTTTCGAGAAGAGCACCATACAATGGGTTCATGGAAATTACAGCACAAGAAATGTTCGTGCTTCAAAGCGCTAGGACCAAAGCAGGCCGACGTCCGTTGAATGGTTCATGTCAGGTCGTCCGTTTAGCTTGCTATCTCTCTTCCTTTTCGGATGTTTTTTTTTTCTGGACCCTTGTCCGTAACCAATTGTTCTGCCACATGGTGTTCGCCCCGATTTATTGCCGCCATTGTTACGGAGAAGCTTGCATTCACAGTGAAACAACTAAGCTCCATCTAGGCGGAAAAAATGTTGTTGCTGTTTTTCTGCTCATATATTTATAATTTTTTTATTCGCAGATTATTTTCTCTGTGCCGAAATTTAGCATTTTGCTCGTAAAAGAAGCAACTTTATAATGTTTTTGTACTAGAATCAGCCGTCTCTTGCTGCTTCTCAGAAGCATTAGAATTGTTTGAACGCTTGAAAACCGAGCTCAGGGGATGGGGGCAGTTATGGTTAGCAGGTTCCACAAACTTCCACAAATACATACGCACACACACACGCGCGCACACACACACACACACACACATATATATATATATATATATATATATATATATATATATATGTGTGTGTGTGTGTGTGTGTGTGTGCGTGTGTGTGTATTTGTGGAAGTTTACATTTAGTTACATTTCACGCAAAATGCCCAAATGAGCCATCGGCATATAGTGCGGATACTAAGCTTGATTCAACAATTTATTAATGCAAATCAATAAATTAACATTATTATTAACATTAACTTTTTGCTCTAGCTCCGCGTAATGGTGGCGAGCACAGAAGCGTAAACAAGAATTTTCGGTGAAGTGGATAAACTATAACACGTGGTAAATTTTGTTACAGTTATTAAATAGGGCAAATCCTGTGTTAACATCGCTAACTAAAAAAAATCTTTGCTTGTTTTTTTATAACACAATCGATTTCACAGAACACAGATGTACGTCGTATCTAAACACAGGGACAATTTAGTCACTTGTTTCTACAATGTCAATACGCATCTTTTTTCTTGAACACGATAGAGGCAGGACCCTGCAGCTTTTTCTACCTTTATGTATATATATATATATATATATATATATATGTATACAAGGATTACGGAAGCCCGTTCGCTCTTACTTGCGTTCGGCGGCACCTTAACTGCACGCCTCCCTTCGAGCCACCCTGCTGTAGTGGATGATGACACCTTTCCTTCGTTTATATATCCACAAACGTATCCGCCAAGATTCTGACCAACGTAGCAGACCCGCCGAACCTGGGAGGGTGGGGCAAGGAAGACAACTAGGTTAAAACAACTAAAACAACTAGGTTATCAGAAAGTCTTGCTCTTTCTCCGTAATAATTACACAAGTATTTACGCAAGATGGTCCGTCATTACTTTATTATCTTAGTTTGTAACTTCTAATTGTACTCTATCATGCTCCTTCGCTTGCGGGTGGCTCGACGAGGCACTAAAGAGTCACAGCTGAGAAAGAAAAAAAAAGAAAGGTATTCGATGGAACGTTATATATCGCAAAACTACCCGTTCCTGCCAGCATGTTATGCAACTCTCGTAAATGGACCGACATAAAAGAGTAACCGCCGCTGCTATGTCGTGCCAGGCGTTCCTTATTGCGATTCCACTGTCCACTTCAGACGCTCACGGGTCGTTGCACCAAACTGTGTGAGAAGCGAGGGCGTGCGCAGCAGTGACCACGTCATAAGATTTACACCGCCGTATTGGGAAATGCATCTTAACTTGAAGCCCATGCTTGACTTGACCGAAATGGCGCCTGGCGTGAACTTGCCCAAGACACTCGTTGCGTTTACTTTGGCGCGTTCACGAGACACGCATCATTTAGATCCAGTCGAGCATGGGCGTCAAGTAAAGACTCATTTCTGAATACGGGGGTTATAGTTTCGGCGTCATCATCCACTACAGCGTGGAGGCTCGAAGCCGGGAGGCGTGCAGTTAAGGTGCCGACGAAATTCCGAGAGAAAAAGTCAGGCATGATGGAACCGGCTGCGAGACGCGAAGAAGTGGCCCACGCGAGCCAAGTCGTACCGGTTGGTCTAGCAAACCGCATGCGAAGGGGTAGGGGGGACCGCATCCAGCAAATGGCGTGGGTTGAGGGCTCCATAGCTAGCAGGCTTCGAGGAACCCTTCGTTGGGTATGCGCGGTTGCTCGCCTTAGCTTTACGCCTCCCCTGCTCTGCGATTATGGCCTCGCGCTGCTGCTAGTGAGAAGTCCATTTACGTAGCGTTCAGAAATGGTCGCTTGGGGAATCGCAGAACATTAACAATCGTCTATTTACCATCATTTGGTAGGACTAGTGCTCGGGTGCTTTATATAAAACAGCCCAACTCGGCGGAAGTGGACTCCTTGCAGAAACTGTGGTATAATTGCAGCTGTGTTTCGTACCTACTGGACGTCTACCGCATTGATTATTATTCAGTTCGCTGGAAACCTTACAGTCCTACCGGCGCTATGTAAAAAAATAACAGTGTTGTTTTTACTAATGATTTCAAGAGTGTAAAGAATTACAGTGCTTTGGAACGAAAACAACATACAACAGCCATTTCTTCCAAGTGCACCAAGTGCACTTATCTCGTATGATCAATAGCCACATACGGGTAATTATGCATGATCCTGCATCATTCGTATCAGTTAATCAACAAAGGTGACTTTGCGTCATAGGGGTCTTTCGAGCAAACCTTTTTACCAGGGCTGTTTATCTCAAAAACGGACTCAGTCAGAACTTTGTTTCTTCGGGTGAAACTGTCACGTGCTGTAAAACATGTGGAAACAGATTTTGCGGGTTTGGAACGTGGTGTCATAGACAAACCATGCATGCGACGTACGCCAGAATATACGTCAAAAACATTTTGTTGTTCGGAACGTCGGCATGAAATTGCATAGCCTGATTGCGCTCTAGGGAAAGTGCAAGTGTAGTTGTCGAGAAAATAATAGAAACGAGAAGTCGATTTACAGAGAATGAAGAAAAGAAACAAAATCAGTATGTCTTGCGGTAAAGCAAGTATATGTGTTCACAAAGCACCACAATTTATCCAGGAAGTGTTATATGTAAAAGCTTAGGAAATATATATAACGTCCATATTCAGTAATTAAATTATGTAAATGACATTGTTTTTATTGCAAATGCATATTTTAATAGTCATTGGCCTTTGATATAGATATAGACGCAAAAAATCTTCATCTAGGTTTAGAATCTGGGAGTCTTTCGACTAGACTGTAATAATTGGTTGGCATGACAATCGTTCTATTGTGCCTTGACAACGTATGCAAAGAACACTTAATTGCATGCTAGTCGAGAGATTAGCATAGGCCGGGAATAGTATAATGTAAAAAAAAAAATTGCCCAAGCCCCGTTTTGTTGAAATTTTGGTTGATCTTCGTTCATATATAGGCACTGCAATGCATTCTAGACTTTTTCCAAGGTGCGAAAATGACATTGAGATATTGAAAACTGCCCAGGCACCGGCGAGTAAGCTCCAACAGGAAAATAAATCCAACTAATTTGTTCATGATGGTGATAAATTTGCAGGAAAATATCTGAAGCTCCGCTCTAGTGCGGTTGTGTTTTATATAGTAAATGTCAATTAGTATATAGCGATTAAAACGCGCAAGGAATATAAAGCCCTATTGTTCACCCCCCATCAACTGTGTCGCATAAATACGCATCTTTCCGGAGGACTCTTGCTTGAAACCTTCAGCGTGTTGTTTCACCATAGCGCAGCTTTTTTTGCGTTAAAACGAAAATAAGCTTTCCTTTTCCTGATTGCCCTTCAAGTTAAGAGTGACAATGCCTTAATATCGCACTTTAGTTAAAGGTGGAGGCTAAGCTATACAACATATGGCTGCTCACAGCGCTTCCTATAGTTATACAGGCTATCAAGTTCGTCAGAGGGGTCCTCCGCCCTCCCCCCCCCCCCACCCATCTCACCATACACAGGCTAAGAGAAGTGCCGAAGTAGCTAAACTTTGTTAGTGGCTTGAACGTAAAGTGTACGAAAGCGTTGAAATTCCAGCAGCGAAATAAAAATGCAAAAGTGCGCACTTGCACAGAAATATTACATATAGAAACAAATTTATGGATATAGGCACGGCATTATTTTGGACTCTAATGTGCCCCAGTCGTGTCTTTCTTTGTTTTTCATTTCATTCCCCTCCTGAGCAGGTCAGGAGCACAATGGATCAGAAACGTTATAAACGTTATCAGAAAGCTCCCGCTTTCTGATACCGTTGCGTAAGCTTTCTTCGCTCTCGAGAAGTCTACACAGGAGTACACCAAGTAAAAACATCAAGATTCTATGGCACCGAGCGAGTGGGCGTGTACAGCGGGCTAAAAAATCAAACGCAAAGAAAGCTTTGAGAGCCGTCATTCTTCCATCTTTTGCCTCTTTCTTAAGTTAAAAAAAAAATGTTCGGCAAAACCATATTTTTGTTCTTGTTTATTTCCGAAAGAATTGCCCCTTTCGCCAAGTTGGTATTTGTGGCGCCATTCGTCAGACGCCATGGGCGGAATTCTGAGGCGGCAGCAGGGAACTCGGTGGGTCGTTCAGGATTGCTCTCAAGGCATTGCTCTTTCAATGAGGCATGAACGCACTTTCTTGAATATAAATCTGCAATTGCTTCACAGAACACACCATTTTCTCTCAAGTATATATATATATATATATATATATATATGACGGAAAGTGTGGGGAAAGCAAGGCAAAGTTACGTAGAGCGTTGCGAGCCCCACATTTCATAACGGCCGTTCCTGCCATTAAAGGTTTTTTTCAAGTGAATGGTGTTATTAGTCACGGAAATATTTGAATTCGACGTAGATTATACATAAATGCACAAAACGACAAAATAAACGGATTGTGAGTGCGAGACCTCCTGCGAGTATGTGTCACCGAGAAATATTGCTGCACTGCAATGTGGCTAACACTCAAAGAACAGTTACAGCATCACGCTATATAACATCTCGAGAGATTAACAGTTCATAGATGCATATCGCCGCTTTAGAAATTTCATCCTCAGTCGCAATGTCAACCTCATTATTATTATTATTATTATTATTATTATTATTATTATTATTATTATTATTATTATTATTATTATTATTACTGATAGTAGTAGTAATAACACTAATCATACTATAACAGATGTAGAATTAGAGGTAGATCCTTAGTATAACGATATTGGGTGGGCAACGTTTTGTTTTTCTTTACGTTGCCGTCACCACATACTGAGATTGAAGGTGTGGATGAGAAGGTTGTCTGATGATGATAGAGACAACGATGGTGGCACAACGACGAAAACGTAATCTAGAAGACGGACTGGTGAACCCAGTTTCCCAACTCTTAACTGGTGTCGCTGAAAAATGCGAGAAACGTGCGCTCAAATATTGCATATATGTATATCAGGCATTGTCTGCTGTTCACTATTGATTTTACACGTTTTGATTCTAGAGAGGTTATTGCAAACAATATATGTAAGAACAGCCGACTCGTGATCAGCACAGACATCGATATCAAAGACAGCGCCACGAACATTTCAGAGTCATGTGACGACAAATATATCTAACTTTCCGCTCATTTCTGTCGCAATTGGCAGAATGAAACACTTGGCCTTTGGGTTTCAGGTAAACTCAAAAGCCAATAATTAGACGCCATCCTGTGCGCGGAAGAGAAATGCAAAACGTAAATTAGCATTTCCAGAGATGCGTAGTCAGAAGTGCTGAGAAGGAGAGTCAAATTCTCACTCCTACTCACAAAATGTAGTGCATTGCTCAAAGTTTTAACCCCGGAGAGCGAGTAACACATGCCGAGGAAAAAAAAAGATACAGCAAGAAAAGTAACGGGCACCTTTCTTGGGGTGTTCGAAAGAGAGAGCAAGAGAGATATAAGGAAGGCAGGGATGGTAATCGGTACAGAGTACGGTTGGCTACCCTGCGCTTGGGGAAGAGAGAAGGGAAGAGAAAGAAGGTGGGAGAGAGAGAGAGTATAGAGACGTGCACGGACAGTATTACAGAGTCAGAAGCGCTCGTGCAAACCAGACGTTCTCAGAAAGCACAAAAGTGCGTTCACTGCCTTCTGAACAGATGGTCGGTGGGACGGTATTGTAGTATTGTCTGTTCACACAGAGGAAAGATGTCAACAGCAAACTAAAGACCTCACTTCAAGTAAGATTGCACTATTAATCTCTGAAATATGCTGCGACTTCTCGTCTCTCTCTTTAGTAGGTGAGCGCGTTGCAGCATCTCTACTCGCGCCACTTAACAGGGGCGTGCATCTTAAGAATTTGCTTTTTGAGTCGGCACGTGCCGACATCTGAAGACAATGATTTTGAGAGCATGGAAATGAGTTACTTTGAAGAATATACCATTCGAGAATATCTGAATAGGTGCAACACGTGTGCTTGGCAAATTACTCCGATTTAAGAACCTTAACTTGAAAAACATCTTATGAAAAGCGGCAACCGCCGTATCAAAGTGAACGAAGTTAGGTAATTTTTGCAAGCTGACCGATCGATGTTTCTTGATTTATGTAAATGCTTATGTGGTATTTTATTTTCCTTGCTCCGATTTTGTTACCTTTGTGTTTTTTTTATTCGCCATATTCTGTTTGGCGCACAATGTTTCGGATTATAAACTGTGGTATTTATTTTCTCCGCAAACAACCAACCCTTCTACTTCGAATAGGTGCCAACTAAGTAGTCAAAAAGCAATCCGGGACAATAGTCTAACCTAGTTATGCTCAATAATGTCTAAGTATGCCGCACACTTTGTTGAGCACCATTCACCTCCATTACCGCAGGGACATTTTATTTCTGCACTAATCAGGCCTTTTTTCTTCGCTAAACGAGGGAGAACTATGTAGAGATCATCGCCGTGGTAACAGTGGCAGCAAAACTCGTTCAATTCTCTAGATGTCCACTGCTATCTTACTTGTCAAAGTGGAAAGAAGAAAAAGAAAGCAAGCGCTATCGTACTTTACCTCCAAGCGCATTGGTTGTGGACGCCTCCCTAGTGACGCCAGACATTCCGGGTTCAGGCACAATCACAGCGACAAAGAACGCTGTGAGCATTCGAAACTTTCTCGCGTCCTCTTATCGTCCACTTCTTCCGCTGCCAAGAATGTACCCTTAAAATGCCTTCGGGAGGATGAGAACTCCTTAGATTGATAGAATCACAAATTTCAGGACGCGAACCAAATTTTCTTTCTAACCATCTACCTTCTCTCTCAGCAACAAAGTACTCTTCATAGCTTCTTGAACAAATCGCGACCTCAGGACGGTGTTCCTGCTGATGTGCAAACTCTTTTGTAACAACCAGGATTATTTTGCCGCACCCCCTGTACACTCTTCTGTTCAGGCTTGAATGCACCGAAGTTCACTAACCGGGGCTTGAATCCTAGTGTATTCGATTAGGAAACTACAACTTTTATCCCCTGCAGTACTCAATGTAAAAAGCGTACTGTGTCGCCGGCAAGTAGGCGCTTTTTAGCGAATGTCTAACCACTCCTAGTTGGAATGATGGCCTGTTACAATTCTTTCACATGTAACACGTGAACATGGAGAAGGCAAACAGATGGGCGTGGTTTTTGTGCATCACGACCATAAAAAACGAGCAGGCAATGAAGCCAAGGAAAGCGTAGGAATACTTAGCTCTGGTTGAAAGTTAACTGGAGAAAATTATGAAGAAAAGGGGAAACGGAAGTGGACTAAACAAAGAGGCGGGGGGAGGGGGGCGGGAGATTATGCTAGCTTATTTAAAACCGGATGGCCTGTGTAGGAGGAGGTCGGAAAGACAGGAAGTAGGGACGTTAACCAGAAATGCGTCTTTGTAAAACCGTTCATCAGATATAATGGTGTATAGCTAATGAGAGAACTGACGAATGAGTATCGCTGGTCAGAAAATGTCTTCAAATTTGAAAACTGTAATATCTGTAATTATCAGTAGACAAGAGGTCGTCGCTCCGAACGCATTCTTTACTTCTGCCTCTTCCTTTCCCTTCGTGCGTGTTCCCACCCAGTTCAGGCCTAATGATTGTTTCTTTTAAGCTTTACATATTTTACATACTTGGCAGCGGTGACGTCAGCAGCTGATGGACCCAGGCTGCATTTTAGCGCAGGGTGAACACAGTACAACTATAAACCCTACAGTGACTACTTCATTAGCGAAGTATCATAGCTTCTCTGAAGCAATGATATCTTTCTTTTCATCTTACGAAAAGAAAAATGTTTCGCTGACTTTACAGAGGTGTGAGGCCAGCTTTTTCTTGGCGGAAGCACTGACTTCATCCACGGAAACGTGTGTTTCATTAATTCATTGATATAAAATTTACTTTATAACGGTGATAACCTATTTGATTTTATGGTTATCAATGGTATGAGTGCATGCTAAAAATGCCGCAAATGTTTTTCAATTTTAATATTTTAGTTAGTGGGAGTCAGAATAAGGAAGCGGTTGCCGCTGTTTATAGCAATAGTTCCCCTGTTTACTTGGTAACACTGTAAAAGAAAAATATATAAATGATGCAGACATTCCTAAAATATCTTATGCCCAAATAAAAAGGAAGAAAATCTATTGCTACGAAGGAGGCGGATGAGTAGTAAGATATTGTCGGCTGCAGGCGGATCTCACCTTGCAAGATATGCGCGCAGGTGCTCCGCCCGAGCGCCTCCTTTCAAGAAAGTTCGTCACCTTTCCCGATACGAATGAGCTAAACATTGTCTCAAAATGTTTCAGTTGAAACCACATATGCGGATGTCTAAGGTACAGAAATTCTATTGTTTAAGATACACAAATGACGCACTCGGCCGTCAAACAATGTGGGCTGGAGTCAGTACTTTCCACGTATTCCAGGGCCTTCAGAGAAGCATCACCTTGCAAGTGAAAAGGCCAAGTGTGTTGATTAAGCAGAGTTGTTCTTCGGTGCGCCGTTAATGTGTTCATTTGGTAGTCAGTACCACAACTTCCTGAATGCAAAAAAAAAAAAAAACACTTCGAAAGTTCATACATGACATTTTGACCTTTATGTGCTCTCACAACCCGCCTGTTACCATGAAATCAGGAAAAGTATGGTTGTTGAAGGACATACCGCATCAATATAAACTGACTTACTGTTTCTCTTTAGTGTCTTCATAACAAAATACACACGTTTCTCCCGAATACTTGACATCGCTTAGGCAAGGAGGGTTCGCAATCCGTTTACGTGCCGAGAAAAGCGATGACTTGGAGACACTCTGGCCTTGATTGCTCGACCAGGCCACCCACTGCCCTGTGCGTAATTGTTTGAGCAAGACCTATGTCGCAATTAGGGCATACTCAGGTGAAGTTCTCCGAGGATCGCAATATACAACCTAGGGAGTTAACACACATTGCCCAGCCGGCTGCCCTGCGAGGAGTAACGTTGCCAAGCGGCCGCGCTGACAGCCCTCAATGATAGCCGCCTGATTTAATGACGCGGGTGGTGGGGAGGTAATTTGCAAGCGTGGAGACTCTTGTGTTCCTTGCTGACAGGAACTAATATGCAGAAGATTAGTTTCCGGCAGTGTGCAGACGACAGGCAAGTGTTGTCGTAGAGTTCTTGTTTCGGGCCTGAGAGCATGCGGCTGCCATTGTTAAGTTGCACCACAGTGATTACACCGATATCTCGGTACGTGGAAGCCATATTACTTTGAGAGAGTCAATATTTGGGCATACTTGTCCCTTGCAAGCAAGCACAGAAGGACACCAGGCCAATGAAGAGATAAACAGGGCAACGCCAGCGTCAATTGTTTGAGCTGTCCTTGTATTATTGGGCGCTGTTCTGCAAGAACTCAATTCCTTGAACCACTATGCATTGCCAACTAAAGAAGGTGACGATTATCATCGTAATATTCATATTCATGAGCAGAAGCAGTTGCATCAGTCTATTTTACGTCCACTGCAGGAGGAACGCCTCTACCATCGATGTCTTATTACCTCTCTATTACTGCGCGAGCTGACACCATCCTTATGCCAACCAAGCTCCTCATTTGATCACACCACTTCGTTTTCTGTCCTCACTGACGGCATTCCGCTTCTCTTGTCACCCATTCGGTAGCTGAAATACATCATCGATTGTCTCTGGCCAGTCCGTAATAGACAAATTATTTTGCGGTGAAGGCTGAATGATAAAAATTCGAACGGAGTTGTTTTAATGACTTCGAGGGCATCGACGATTACCTCAGGTGCTGTCAGCATTCTCCAAATGCAGTCACTGATGGAGGTTTGCTGTCCTCTCTGGTGGCCTACTCATTTGGCATAGTACTACCCTACAGTGAAGTCATATGGAAAAATTTGTATACAGGTTGGGGCTAGGAAGCTTCAGTTGTCATCGATGAAAATTTAGATGGCGCAGTGTGGTCAATAATGAAATGAATTTCGAGATTTTTCATGAGGAAGAAAAGCATAAAGCTCTGCGGCAAAAAATGAAACATAAAAATTACATCATCGCACCAAACGGGCAACCATGGTGGGATGCGAAAGCATCGCGGGGGGTGCGCATCGAGTTTCCCGTTTCGTTACACTTGGCAACACAACTCAATAAAAGTTAGAGTGAGAGAATGTATTGAGAAGAGAGGAGATATTTGTACGGGGTTGTTGCGACTTTATTTAGAGATCATGTAGCTCTCGCATCTCAAATTGGAGGACGCTTAAGCTTCGCCTTTAAGTTGGACGCGATAGCGTTATTGGGCTCCGTCCGCATCACACTTTTCTTTATGAGTAGGCTTCACTGGAACACACAACGGTCGAAAGCCAGCTTACAAAGTCCGAGCTTACGCTGGTCCCCTTAAAGTCGGCTTTACTTTTAAACAGAAATGCATTGCTGGGAAGATAATTTACAGGAACAATTTAAGCCGTCTTATATCGAAATGTGAAGGCTGTAGGGCCTTTTTTTATTATTTTATTAATTGGTTGCTGTTGCCCCGAGGCGCGCGCGTGTCCAAAATTTAGAAAGGCCCGGTTTTCTACCTTTCCCTCAATGGTACCTACAACCAAAGTACAGCTAAACACCATAAGGATTGGAGGACGCTTAAGCTTCGCCTTTAAGAGTGGAACGCGACAGCATTCAAAGATCCCTGGCTGCTTATCAGGCTTAAGTCGTACCAGGTTAAGTTGTACTTTACTTCTCTCACGGATTTTATGTTGAGATATTTTTTGTTCACTAACGCCTTGCACCACGCGGAGGGCCTGTGTGGTCATGGTGGTTCGGGATGATGTGGTTCGGCATGATTATTTCCGCCAGACACCGATGCCGACGCCGCCACCGACGCCGGATTTTCTGCGACACGGGGCCCTTAACGCTATCGCGTTTAAAATCACCGCCCAATGACTCCGTCTAGCTGGTTAACCAGCGAAGCTGAATAGTGCGGCCCCGGTGTTTATCATGGTTTAATCCCGACTGTACATTAAAGTATTTCTCTATTATTCATTACCTCTTTGTGTTTCGTTACTCACACGTTCGGCTGCGACCTAGAAAACGACGTCACTGACGGTATGCCCGCAGTCCGCTGTTGTCGCATCGCCGCTTGCGATTTTCGAAATTAAATTGCTTCAACATTAAATCTGTTTGTCACGTAAGACAATGAATGGCTCGTACCCCCTTAGGCATTAACCCCTTAAGCATTGGCTAATACCCCCGTAAACGTGGCCTCCCCATTACGACGACAGAAGACAAGTGAAATCCTATGCTGGAATTATGAGCGGCAACGGGACCAGCTGTGGAAGAAGACGACGACGCACGAGCCATTGCTGATGATGATAGTTTCTGCGTATAGGCTGCAGACGAACAAATCGGGTAGCCATATACAGCGTCGCTGTAAAATAAGGACATAAGCAAAATATTTGAGATGAACACGCATGCATGTAATACTTAACATGTCGCCTGACTTGGTATTTCAGCATTGCCTGTTTGGCTATTCATTTCATGTTTCCGAAATAACTGTGCGATCAATGGCTTTCTATTATGCCTTTTACTAAGGTTGTCACGTGCTTTGCCCTTAAAAGGGAGACAGATTTGAACTTGCCATTTCGTCTAAGATAAAATAGGTTTCTTGGTTCCAGACACCTTTATGTAGAGCTGTACATGACCTGTTTACATAAGGTCGAGCAGCTTTCCTCAATATCACATTTGTTACGGGTGGCGGCTCCGTCTATTCGGGTGGGTTGCTGGAAGACGCGATCAGTACTTGTATGATAAGTCAGTCTTGTGGTAGACAACTGAAAAGGGTTCATTAAATAACCTTTAATAATTAATGAAGGGCATATGTTGAAACTGCAGAAACGAAACCTTGTTTAGTATAGTTATGTCCTATGAGCAGAAATTGTAACACAAGCACCAGATTGGAGACACGCGTCCAAAAGAAAAATAGCTGTTGTGTTTATAGGAAATGCAGGTATAATATCGTTCTAACCTTTCTGAACGAGGATTTTGGGAAATTGTTAACCAGAACGCTGGTGTATTTTGCAGTTCATATTAAGGATGAAGACCTCAAAACTTGTTATAGTGTTATTTCGGCTAAGCGGGTACTATATCATTTGAAGGCTTCAATTTCTCAATAATTAGTTAATTATTTAACGTTTTTAAGTACCTTAACACACACTTAGCTTTGGCGTGCAACTTTAATGTCCGCCAATTCAGGAATTATTTCAAATAGGTGAAGGGTTAAACGGCTCTACATGGTCTACGTAAAATCTAAGTTGTGCTAATTTCTTTATGTGCAGCAAAGCGAATATCGCAGGTATCAGGACATGTGAAACGTACAAGGCAGCGCATTTATTCTTCCTGTTTCACAGTTTGGCATGTTTCTCTATGTTATCCGCTAAGTCATTTAAGGAACTAAACAACACAGAATGTAGGACTTCCTGTAAAGAACAACCTGTTTTTGCAACAGTTTTCTTTATGTTTTATTTAAATCAATCGTGAGAAACCTAAATCGGTTTCTGTCCAGGTCCTAATATAAGCTCTCTGCGTCTGAAAAGCAACTTTTCTAGTGAATTAGTTGTCCGCATACTTCTAATTTCCTGCGGAAAGAAACGGGGCAGCCAAATAGACAAGACAAGACTGGGCACTTCAGTAGTTATCTCTTACTACCACACCACGAACAGCTCGCAGGGTAACCATAAACTATGCACACTTTGTTACCCGTTTATTTTTCATGTATATGCACAATGCCGGTGAGTACTACCCGCGATAAAGAAAAACAGAACCAACAGGTGCTGTAATCACCTCCTGTGCATATATATCGACGCACAAATTTCGTACCGACGGTAAGAAGGTTCGACAGGATATGGGTAGTCAATAACGATCATCGTTTACAGCCGCTATACACGGAACCATTTGCACAAGTGCATGTCCGAAGAAATGAGCGTTTCCTTTGCATCACCACTCACCCTCGTATTGGAGCACTGCACTCTGCATTCCCCGCCCCCTCACCCCTTGCCCTTCTCTCCACCACCCTCTCCAGATGAGGTAGTAAGATTGGCAAACATCCAAACGGGGTAGCGTGACCTCGAGCCGGAAGCACTTATTACCGGGGGCCAACGACTTTCGGTGGTAGCGCCTATTTCCTCTGCTACTCGACCTTTTTGACTTCCGTCGCATTCAAGCAGAGAGGAGCGTTACTGCGAGGCCCTTCCAATCCAAGCTATTTCCGTCCATCGAGCCCCATGAGAGTTTTGTGAGATCACAGTCACCAACAAATACAACCGTTACTGAACGCATCTATCATTTCATATTCATTCGCTTTGGATTTGCGCAAACATTATTTGTTCATCTGCGAATATAGCAACGGAGACAAAAAAAAAGTTATCTGTAGGCGCAGTGCTGGTGTTTATTTTCATATTTTTTTCGCAATGTCCTGAAAAAACATCACTGACGACGGAGCTGAGAGTCTGGCCGTCGCAAGCAGGCTCCAACCACGGCATGTACTAATGACCTGTTCGCCAATCCCAGTCCAACGGAAGCTACGCAAGACAATGGGACCATGAAGGCTGCATGCTACCGTATATGCCGTTCTTATATCCCCTTCAGACACAGCGTCCACATTTGTGAACGCGACATATTTTTGCCGTTTCTTTGCAGTGGTAGCAAGCAATAGAGCACAAACATTAAACTTATGGTAAATTGATCATTCTGCTAACCTATAGTACTTCCATTTTACTTCTGAGTGATATGTATCGTTACAGAGTACTGCTTTGGTAAAGGCACTACATTTTACGCGACGGTTGACGGGGGACATGTCGGTAGCAACCTTGAAATATTTATTTTTCTTGAAATGCTTGTGGCCAAAAATAACTTCTGGATGTAATTCGAGCGCGGGTGATTCAATCCTTTTAGGGGCGAAGCTCCTTAAGGCGGCACCCGTTCGTCCCTCGTCGTAGTAGTAGTGTGTAACCAGTCTGAGAAAAATGAGAAAAAAAATTCCGAAGTTGTGTCCGTAGCGCGGAATCGAACCAGGGACCCCTCGCTTCCGAGCGCGCGGCGTTAGCCCACTACGCCACGAAGCACACATAGACACACGCACCACGATGGCAATAAATAGCCAACATTAACGAAAGGCCGCGTTTCTAGCGCGTTTCTAACGCGTTTATGCTAGCGCGTTACGGACTGTGTGTGTAAGACGCTGTGGCCTCTCCGCCTTACCTTCAACGCGTTTCGAACGCGCTGCCCAAGGCGGTGGCAAGTCAAGTTCAAGTCGAGGAGCGTTTATGAATACGGGGGGTATACTCTCTCAGCAGTCATGTGATGGCGTCGGCAAACGCGGTGCACGTTCCGGCATGTGTAAATGGCTGCGTAAGACGCTGTGGCCGCTCCCCCTTACTAGAGAGTACTGCACGTCTCTAACGCGTTTGTGCTAGCGTCCCCTTAAGCGGGAGATCCGATGATTCCCTCCGGAGCTTCGCCCACTCATCATTCACCCCGTGGATATGCTGTGATTTTTTTTATGAAGAAGTATAGCATGATCGACTGACTTTACGATATTAAAATATTTAGTTACTCTAATTATGATGGCTCATCATAAAACGCACAAAGAATGATTCTACAGTCGATCTACAAAGAATGATGTATCGGCAGTCGATCACGTTTTGTGTCTGAAGGGGATATAAGCAAAGGAAATGAGTGCTGCACTGACTTACGCTCATGCTTATGTGTACATCGCATCTTCGCTGCGACAACATCGCCTTTTACAATTTTGTCACGCTCTACTATACGGCAGATCCTCGTGACCGAGTCCGTCTGGATAGGACAAAAATCTTTCATGCAATGTGTGTATGCCCTTGCGCAAGAAGGTAGTTTCTGCGGTTTCCTCAATGGCGCGGACTGTGTAGCGTGATACTCAGGCCAGGTTCGCAGATTTTGTGCCACTTTGATGTAGTATCCCCGTGCGCTATTGGTATTTGTATCCTGCCGCACGAATGTAGGAAATGTGACATTGACTACACGGAGTATTGAAATGTCAATTGCTTTCAGCGCACTCAGGTTAATTCGCCTAGCTCTGTTGAAGCGTGAGACCTCGACAACAGCACTTGGAAGAGTAAAGATAAGCGTACTGAGCAACGAAGGCTTTTGATAGTTTCCCCGCAAGTATTATTCAGACTGCGTTCGTTTCAATCAACACAATGCACTGTATTGTGCAGTTTTATCACGAAGAGGTATACGCTCAATCCCGTGTGTAATCTTTCTTCGTTCGTGAAGCATTGCTAGAACTTTCTTAGTATTCAGCCATTCGATGACAGATGCTCTATGCAGAAAACTTACCACCCAACAATTTTCAGTGTGATCTTTTTCATCATGCTCAACTTAGCTGAATATTTTTTTTAATGTTCGAAGGAAAAATTTCTTAACTTAAAGGTGTAGTTTTCTACTTAGCACCGTTTCTTACCAAGAATTCGACAATGTAATGCGCAGCTTCGGTAAAGACTAGCTGTTGTCGAGTATCACTTCAACATAGCTTTTCAGTCTCACTGCAACCAAACGCGAATAATCCAGGAGCTCTCACGAATGGATGCTAATTATTTAGAACTCGAGATCACGAATGACGCCAAAAACCACGGTAGCCGTTTTACGCGATGTACGAAAGATTGACAGTGGCTTTGACTCCAGTGACACACCCATTCTGTCTAAGTTTGTTTTTCTTTTTTTAGCTTATTCAGCTTCTTGCCTTTAGAGCATCTCTTGAAACAGCGTATCCTGTGGGTATTTCATCTGGTGACATACTTACTTTTACATAAGCTTTTACATATGTGATCGCTTCATCCTCGAACATTTTCGTGAAATAGCTGACCTTCTATTTTATCCGGAAGGAACATAATCGACTCACACTAATGCTCGGCCAGCAGTTAAAAAAGAAGAGCATCGGTTATCTATTTTAATAAATATGTTTGCCTATAAGTATACTTGTGCTTCACGAAGCAAAGCTGTAAATTCCGCTAGGTTACGCCTAAATACCTTCATTGTGTCACCTATGAATCCGTTATGTCGGGAAAGAGATAGCCATCGGGATCCACCGTTCCCGGATTTGAGTCTAGCGATCATAAAAAACTCGTACCTTTCTTCCATGCACTTTCCAAGCAAGCTACATGCCGACCTCTGATACGAGAGGTCGACACAACACCACCGTAAATGTATTTAAATATAACATATAGTTACTGTGAAATTTACTCGCATGGACGGATGTATATTCTACACGCAGTTTTCTTAGTTTTCTTTTGCGCAGTATTTGGTAATGCTGCATTTTTCAATTCTGTATTTGTGGTTGTTTAAAGTGTGTGAACAGCTTCTTTTCTTCTGTTATCATACGTATTCAGTGAGTAATGTTTTGTAATGTTATAAAATTAATGTAATGCTATAGTAATCACAAAAATGCCGCTTTAAACTAGGCCTGTGATGGCCGATAGGCCGGAAGTGGGAGTAAAAAAAAAACACGCCCAAAGTGTGTTTTCTCTGCAATGAAATAAAAACCGAGCGAAACTCGTAGGTCCTTCTAGGCTTGATGTTGGAACAAAGGGATGCCTTTAATCATTGTTCGCAAGGCTGAACGACGCATTTGAGGCCCCACACAACGTACTCCTATAGAGGTTAAAAAACAATAGGCTTCTGTTCGTGAATAAGATCAGCAAGCCTTAGTAAAGAACTTGTATCCTCTTCTCTTCCAACCCGCCCTCAAAGATACTACTGCCCGTCGTTCACAGCGTTTATAAATACACGCGGAAGATACGAGGAGGTTTTCTTTTGTTTGTATATAATCAACAGGTTCTAGAGATTTCTTCATGTCACCGTTATCTTCTCGCGCTATTTGTCTGCTTACGTAATAACAGTCCTGTTTCCTCGAGGGGCTTGTCTTTCCTCAATTTTCGGTTTACTTGTTACGAATGTGGAATCACATTTTGCATTTCCTGCCAATTTCATTGAGGTCTCATCAGTTAATTTTGCTAATTTAGCAAGCTTTAATTTACCAATCGAGCCCGTGGATTGAGGAGACTACGGCAAACTAAAAAAAAAGAAAGAAAAGAAACGGACAAGTAAAAAGTAACATACGAAAGATTACCAGAACCCTTTCTTGTCTATGATGCAATGTGTTTATTCCCTGATTTAAGATATTCGTTAAAACTTGCCGATGTATTACTCCTGAGCTAATCTCATCATTCAACGCCAAAAATTCTTGCTCCCTTCCTCGTGGGGACAGTCATGAAGACTGCGCTGCGTCTGCCACGTCCTACCTCATTATTCGTGACGTCAAAAACTACACATGCGTTAAGGGCGCTTCCCGTAGCATGCGGTCGGGAAACGGGTAGGTTACTAAACATTGTGAAAAAAGAACTCGCTTGCTAGGCGGGGCCTGAACATTATTGTTGTTGTTATTGTTTTCAGCAAGCACGATATTTACTTTATTAACACATTATCTGGGGGGCTATAACGTAAAATGATTCCAAACTGTTTTGATTCCAATTTCTGCAATCGGCCTCCACAATTGGTCAAAACATTTTCGGGCCACTCCCAACTTCGCCTGTCTGTCACGTGACGTCAAAAAAACCACGATAGCTCCCCATATGATATAACGTGTACACGCTGATTATGCATGATTAAATTGCACAAAAGAAAAATAATCGTTCCTGATTCGATGCCTTTTCACCATTAGCCCTCTGCTATTGGTCCAATGTTTTCTGGCTACGCCCACTTCGCTTGTCTGTCACGCGACCTCACAAAACCGCGAAAACTCACCACGTCAAAGTGACGTGTACGCGAAAAAAATGCATTAATATGCCGAAGAAAACTGAAAACTTTTCTGAATAGCCACAGACTGCCCCGTTCCGAAAGGAATAGAAGATGGCTGCCCGCCGATCACTCAGGCCCTCGCTACTCGCACCTGCCGGTGAGCATGTATTTATTTGCGCATGATAAACCTTTTTGCGTGGCAGTATAAAACGCTATCGAGCTCTTTCGACATGCATACGACATCGCTCTGCCAACTCTTCCTTGCTGAGGATCCGTTTTAGCGGCATTCTTATCCTTGCCGTTGCACGCCGCCGCGATTTTCGAGCAGCCGTCGCAAGCTAAGTAAGGCGAAGCGGACCAATCGGAGAAGCCGGCACCACCCTCTTCATGCCGTTAGCTATTTTCAGCTGTGCTGGCTCGGCCCCTTCGAGACCATCTCCACTAGAGCGTGCTCCTCGCCTATTGTCAGCCAATTAGATAGGAAAAATCGCTGAGTGTAGTACAATGCTATTGGTTTTGAAAGCGAACAAAGGGTACCTTTTATAAATGAGGAGAGTGTTTAATTGGGTTGTTAAGATAACGCTGCGGGTCATCGCCCGACGCTTGCGTCGGTGGTTACGTAAATTTGACGTCAGGAGTTCGGAATCATTTTACGTTATAGCGCTCCTGGTGCCTCAAGCGTTCTTGGCCATCGTCTTTGGGCAGCCGTTAGGTTCACGTTTATTTTTTCAGAGGAGATCGTGGAAACAAACACGGGCTAAGTTCTGAATTAACAGTTTCGCTTGAAGCCTAAATCCCTACAAGGCAGTTGCGTACAAACATGTATGAACCCACGAGTTTTAAAGACACTGAACACGTTAAAACACAAAGTAAACCGTTCAATAGGCAATCAAAATAATAATTATGCAATATATTATGCTTACAAAAGAGGTACAACACAAATTAAAACAATTATAATGAAAGAACATAAACATTCCAAGCATTACAGCAGCTCAGAAAAACCGTTCATCTATCTAAAATTATTGTAGTTTCACAAAATGTTCCATTCCACCTTACACTGAGAATATTAGCATGAATGCAGCAACAAATATAGCCCTTGCGCCAGTAAACACTGCATATCATCATTATCACCACTACAAAAATAATTTCATATTACGTTACGCAGCTGAGCACGAGTTCGCGGGATCGAATCCTGGCCATGGCGGCCACATTTCGATGGAGACGAAATGGAAATGTACCAGGACAGACCTGTTCGTTAAATCCCTTTTCGTTAGAATGATTAACAAGTGGAACAAGTTGTCTCAAGTGCGAGTGTGCTGTAAAAATGAAGTTTTGTTTATTACAATGCTGTAACTCCCCTGCTGTAGCGTCTTCGGTGTAATCGCCTGCGGGGTAATCTCTGAATAAAGAAAGAAAGAAAGAAAGAAAGAAAGAAAGAAAGAAAGAAAGAACAATACAACCCATCATGACATTAGGAAAGCAAGACAAAAATCAAGAAATATTTCAACTCTACAAAGTAGTTTCCGAATTCCTCAAAGGTGCAGTTACCTGTGCAGTCGCACTTTTCTTTAATATGGCCGGAATATTATATTGAAGGAACTGTATTGCGACGTCACCACACGTTCACCATGTAGGCTTGTCCAGTCGCTGGCACGAGCCGTGGTTGCTCAGTGGCTGTGGTGTTATTCTGCTGAGAATGAGGCCAGAATAGTAGGGAAACTTTATTAACTCTCTGCAAACATTGACTCAACCCGCCGCGGTGGCTTAGTCAGCTAAGGCGTTGCTCTGCTGAGCACGAGATCGCGGGATCGATTCCCGGCCGCGGCGGCCGCATTTCGATGGAGGCGAAATGCAAAAACGCCCGTGCTTGCGTTGTAGTGCGCGTTAAAGAACCCAGGTGGTCAGAATTTATCCGGAGCCCTCCACTACGGCGTGCCTCATAATCAGAACTGGTTTTGGCACGTACAATCTCAGAAAGAAGAAACCATAATTGAGTCAGCACCTCGTTATTGTCTCGTTAGCGCTCTGCTTCTCAAATACGAGGCCACATACATTCAGTTTTCGGCAGAAGCCGCCGCAATACGAGGTGGACACAATACAAAAGATTCAGTGCCATTCCGCTGTGTGAAGGTGGATGACCTGCGAAGCTGTGTATATGGTCATTGACCATTGCTCCGGTGAAACGTTCCATGTTTGCGGGATCGGGGCCACATGGACGGTTCGCATTACTTTCCGCCTCGCGTTCCTGGCGGGGAGCACGCTTACGCTTGGCGTCCGCAGGCCGCTCATCGTCGGTGGTCTCCTTCCGCCGCCGCCACGCCCATTCGTTTTTCTGTCCACGCTGTCGTTCTTAGTGGGCACGCTGTTCTTCAAACCGTACAACACGTGGCCTACCCATTTCACATTCAGAGCAGAACTTCGGAAAGGAGCCTACTTAAAGCATGACGTCAGGAGACAGAATACACTCAGATTGGTAGGCACTAGTCTGAATACGCGGGATGGCATTCACGTGTATGGTGTGAACGTATAGACATGGCCGACGCGGGTCAAAGTGTAGTATGTGTTCTTATCAGCTCAATATTTGATACGGGTTGTATTTGGACCCAAGATAATTAGACTTATTTTTGCGAATTGGCGGAATGCTTGAAACCTGCTTCCCATCCGCAGAGGTTCGGCCCGGTATTGCAATATATTCGGGATCGGCCCACGGTTTTTGGTCTACGGACATCGATCCTCTGGAAACTAGCAATATATATCTTCGCTGTAAAACAATCATGTATCGTACTTCAGGTGTGCTGCTATGAAAGCACGGGAGGAGTGCGAAGTTATCCAGAAGCCCTCGCCAATAAGCTTTCGTGCTACGTTTAAATCCTAAACTTCCAAACTTATTTATAACTTAAAGTAAATAATAAAGCATGGTTGATACGAAATGTCAGACTGTTTCTTTAGGCGACATTTCTTGTGATTGCTTAGTACTGGGTTAAGGCAGTGTGTTAACGAAAATTTCAAATTAAACGTCTTGCGTTTATTAAATTCTGGTCAGATAATTTCTTTAGGGACCCAAATGCCTTACTGGTAATATCTGACGCAATACAAAGCAACGTGGCGAAACCTTATGCGAGTATATGCGAGAACTGGCACTTTCGCTCACTCATTACATCATTTATGCAAAGTTTGTGACGCAGATTATCGACTGCTTACGAAAAAAAATGACCAGTTGGTGCTGCCTGTATAAACAAGGCTAGTGGGCTCTTTTATTAAGTTATCTACCTAGGCGTCAGGCTGCTTGCAATGCTATTTGACCATACATCACACCCTTTTTATTGTGAGTTTTCAAAGCCGAAATAATATTTTACTATACACTTTTCTCTTTCCTTTCTCGTTCTAATGCACAAAATGTAACTTTATTATAATTTATAAAACAAACTTATAATCATGACGTCTTAATTTGGATATCGAATGTCTGACTGTGCTTCGTTTACCTCACTCATTTAAGTGTTGCAGTTATGAATATCGCAAGAAAAATCATTTGGTGGAATCGCTGCGCATATAATGCTGTCACATCGCTTGAAGGATACGCGCCAACTTTTTTGGGCATTCTAATACAACCAAATTGCAAGCTACAGGCAGCCTACAAACTTCGCCTGCCGTGTGCAATCATCCTGAGCGCACCTAATTAGGCAGCATGGATGCGATAATGAGGTGAAAAAAGTGCTAGAACTTTGTTTTACTCTGCTCACATGTAGGCCTAGGCCTAGCCAATTGCATCCGTGAGTGCGCGAAACGGCAATAAAATAAATCAAGCTCGAGTGCTAAGAAGTAGGCCAGTCATTTAATTAGGAGTTCCGTGGGAAACGCGTTACACTGCCAATCTCAGGCGCCGTTAATTAGAGATTTTTTCTCGGTGACAGCTTACTATCTTCTTGTTTTAACCGCCCCAATGCCTTTTGTGCATGATCGAATGGCTTGGGATGATACGCTGCGGCTTTGCGATGACTTTCTTAAGTAGCTCGCAGACGCTGGAAATTACAGACGTATTTTGCGAGTACAGGCGGAAGATATCTCGCGACGCTGGCGCCACTCCGCGAACATGTAGGTTGATTGCCATAACTTGGCTGGATGCGCGCCCTTAATGAAGTTGCAGCAGTACCCTCGCTATAAAGACCGATTTTATTTAATCCTCGCGCCTCAACGCAAGCTCCCATTAAGCTTCATTCGCATGCTTTCGAAAAGTTCTTCTCGTATCTCACAGAGCAAGCGCTCTAAGTAACTATAAAGAACAAGTTCAGGAAAAGTTGGTATTCCAGGAAGCATAGTAGGAAAAATTAAACTTGCAAATCTACTTTGTGCGAGCGTAATTGACACTTAGATGGATTTTATAACTCAATAACCCGTTACTTTTCGTTACTACACAGCAAATAAGCGCGACTGCTCCAAACAAGTAAGCAAATGCAGATAATATTCAGTTGCTTCACTCGCCTTGTGAATTGCATGCCATAAACGTTCACAGCAGCAGTTTTTCGTTACTGCACGCATGCCAGCTACTTTTTTTCAAGTACAGGCATTACCTTTGAGAAAAACATGCTAGGCTTCCAAGCATGATTCAGGCGTGAGAATGTCCTACGTCTAAATGGTCACGAAACAGCGCAAAATAGACCAAAAGCCTCGTCATAATTATAAGCAGAAATGTCAGCTACGAAGAGACAAAGCTGCCTACAATTCTCGCAACGACTACTTACGAAGACTATGCATTTTAATGTATTTGTGGGATGCCCATTGGTTGTCTACATACTGTAGCTGTAGATAATATATGGCGGTGCACTTTTCCGGCGAAACCATTTAAGTGCGCGAAATTTTGTTTGCCTTGTACGCCCATCCATATCCCTCCATTCCGTTACGTTGATGGCGACCGTTGTCGACTACCGCCAACGAGGGTCCTTTCCAATGGTGAGGCAACCCCGTCATTCCAAGGTTCGCCATTGTCACATCAAAGAAAAAGCAGCAAACGTGTTCACAACCACCTTTACTGGTATTTGACGCCATGACAAGAAGCAACGTGCATTTGGGGGTTGGGCACACTAATCAGTTGGCTATTTGCACAACGAAAAGTCTGGACATTTAGTGCAAGGCTTTGCGGTTCACACAGACTCTGAGAGCAGTGGTGCCTGTGCGGGCATTTGGAAAGCCACAACGAGCAACCCTGTAATACACATATCAAGCAGAAAGGTAGAAAAGTCTATAGGTACTGGTAGCCCAGAGCTCCGCCAAAGATGGTACGTAGAAAGAGGCCCGGGAACAACATTATACAGGTGCATTCATTAATGCATTATGTGCACAAGTGGACAGAATGTCCGCAAAAGTTGATATCATCATCTTTGTCGTCTTTTCATATATGGTAGACCCGCTCGTGGTTGTAGCAAGATAGATGTACTTACAAGGGAAGCAAACGCATCAGTCGTGCTCCAACGTTCTTTATTGAGAATGAGAAGCCACCTTGAAGAAACGCTGCCACTGCAAGGTCGTATTCTCTTTCATTATTCCCCCACAGCAGGCACTGTCCTTGAGCATTGCGTTCAATTTCATCGATTCACGGTGTTCAACGTACCCAATGAGACACGGAGCCTTGAGAAATGGCATGCATAGTGGCGTACTCTGGGTTACTTTTCACCAAATGCACAGTAGGTGCCCTGCGCCGGAAAGCCTGTCAGTGTACTGCGTGTACCATGGAAGTGCTCTGGGAGGGAAAAGATCGGGACAGGACAGTTTCCTCGACCGCAGGTCACACTTATTTATCCGGACACCCTGCGAACTTGAGTGCACGGTCCTGACCGTAACTCGCTCTTCACATACATTATGAAGAATGATCTTAGATTCAATGCTGTAGGAGGTTCATTATTTGCTTAGAAATCATAGAAAATCCTTCCGGTTCACAAAACAGTCTTTCAAAACTGCTTAATGTATGCAGGTAACAAACTATGAGTAAATGCAAATGACTTGTCAATGTTTTTTTTTTCTTTAGCTCTTTCGAATGGGCCAATACCTGAGTGTGCTTAAACAACTTTCCCTTCTGCGTACACCCAACGATGTAATACATTTTAATAAAAGCTCTGGGAGGCTTACTGCACAACGCTTGCGAAAACTCATACGATGTTTATCCTGCTTAAAAGCCAAGTGAAGTATTTCACCGCACCACTACGAGTGTGGAATGAAAGGCTAGGAGGAAACGCCCTCTTCGCTAACGCGATATATGTACGTCGTGCCTAAGTACCCCAGAACTGTTAATTAAGCAGTAAGCAAAAGAGGAGGCAAATATTTGAACTTGCCTGTTCGCTCGCTTTCGTATGAAAGGGAAATGCTTGATCATAACGCGTAACGGATGAATTTGTCATGAATTAGGAAGAGATCAGCGAATAATTACTGCAATCCGAAAGCATGACGCGTACCGGTCATTTTACAATTAGTTTTTTTTCTCTTATTTTCGTTCCTTATATGGTACGAGCCTGCCTATTGATAAATGTTTTTTTTTGTTCTTGAAGCAGGCAGCTGCGGTTTCTGAATTATTTGCCAAAAACGGTAATTGTCGTTTATTAACTCCGGCAGTATGGGAAGTTTGACTGCTATAGAGCCCACTATCCCGAAATCGTAGCTCAGCACAAGGATATACAAATAACACTAGACAAGAGAACAATATAAACAAAAAAAGCCTGAAATATTCGAAACTTCCCACAACCGAGCCTACGCTACTTACATTCTACAAATAGATAAAGAGCTTGAAATAAAGTAGCAAATTTCTACAAATATTGCGTAGTGCAAAGTTAGCGAATGACCTGTTAGAAGCAAGGGTAGTCGACACTTAAGACGAAATAGTCCAGTTCAAACACAAAAGCACCCATCAAGGCCACTAACGCGGGAGAGTTATCATGGCTGTTGCCGACGAAGTTAGAAAGACGAATGGCGATAACATCGCGGCACGTCTTTTACATTGCACAGTTAAACCGGACAGTCAGAGTTAAAACTTGAGCCAGCCGAACCACGCAACCCTGTGTTGTTTGCACATACCATAACAGCCTCGAAATCCTAATGCCATGATGCGTACCCATGCTAAAGAAATAACCCGCACTTTCTTTTTTCAAAATGCCGGAATCTAAAATTTTGACTCTGGCTTTAGTTGACGTGAGCATAGGAAGAAGAGACCTAGGGTGTTGATGAGATTCAAGTGAGATACTTGAAAAGAAGCTTTAGCTAGGGACCTCCTATCTCAATACATGAGAAACGGAGATATAATTTCCATCAGCAAATGATGCCCCAACATTTATGAACTTATATCTTATAGTTTAAATCTTATAAGTGTAGGAAGTGGTTTTTCAATTTAAGCGACATATAATATAAGAAAATATCAAGAAAATTTCAACATTGACAAAAAGCTAAAGCATAGTGTGTACGACAGTAGCGCAGGAATAAGAAAGTATATCACAGTTATGTAAACTGTACCTGTTAAGACATCTAAAGCGAACAAAATATATGCATTATACACGATTCTAAAGCAGACTACTCATTTGTGAAGAGGACATTTACAAACCCTCATAAACGTTGTAACAAATTTATGTAAGGTGTAGATTCATATATCAACTTCGCTTGAGATGCTGTAGTAGATGTAATTTACGTAACTGCAACGCTTGTTTTAATGCGACTGGCATTCTTTTGGCGACTTCTGGCTACTTTGGCTACTTTTGGCTACCAGTACAGATTCTAAATAAGTGTGTCTTCAGCAATACGGTGTGTCACTAGAATACTGTAATGCTAATCGCATTACTGTCTACAGTCATCTTAGCATGAGTTCTGGCGGCATTTTTTCTTGTGTGTGTGTATGTGTGTAGGAAGTTATGAATTCGTTAACTTTTTTGTAATTGTTTTGTCACTTACCCATTTCGACAATATTTCTAAAACATTCGAGCTTCTTGATTGAAACCGTTCTCATTCAAGTTTCTAGAATTTAACTTTCTCTCGCAAGTTGCTCGCAATCACAGCTCAGACAGACAGACGGACATGAAACTTTATTTGGTCCTAAAGGACTACTTTGTCATAGTTGCTGACCGGACCTGCACCGGGGGCGGAAGACTGTGATCTTTAGCCCTGTCGCAGGCCCTTTGGACAGCCCGAAGCTGGACTTAAAGGTCGTCTCTCACTCTTAACCGCAAAACGTTTTGAGTAAAGGCATTACAAGAAGTGCGAAAAAAACTCCCATTTGTGTAGGCTACGAAAGAGGCTGTACGGTTTTTGTCCACCAGGAAGTTCGCGCGTGTAAAGTGTGTCGCCGAAGCCCCGCTGCGAAATCGCTTGTATGATTGAGATGGGTGTCCCAGGCCTGCGCAAAACGATGGGCATAAACGAGACGACGAAAAAGAGGTAAGAGAATGTCCTATATCTGTAGGAGGGCAATCATCTGGCAGTGTGAGGGAAATGTGCGAAGAATACAAGTCTGTGTAGAGCGTAAAATATCCAGTAAACGATGTCGTGCGGCACAGAATCGTCAGAGTTTGCGGTTCCTGGAACATTCCCTTCAGTAAATTTCCTAATTCGAGAGCCTATTTTTGGAAGGCTTTTGCTGCAATGTATATGCAGCATGTACAAAACTTTGGCAGACACTTAAAGACTGCTTACGTGGGGAAATGCGGAAGCATTAAATCGTTTGTAGACCTCGAAACGTCATTAGTTAACACGAGAAGTAGTCTTTTTCGCCATAATCCTCCTTTAGGGCGACCCCGAAGGGAATCAACAGCTGCCCATGCCAAAGAACGAACACGTACTCACTCATTGTCACCCTTTTCCTAATTTCTTCTAGCCTCCATAGGCCTGCTACTTTTAGCGAACAGTCAAGAAGAGTATCTGAGAATCCAATCCCGAGAAAGGAGCGCCCAAATTTTTGCCCTAGCTCTGTTTCTTTCCTGAGGCCTGTATCCCTCGAGACTGTGCACAAGATCCTTCCAATCAACAAGGGATCGCCTAGCTGCCATTTCACCCAGAGTTTGCGATCAATCTTTCTCTGCATTCCGATGGTTTATGACCAGCATCGATCGTTCATCTTCCCTACTTGGCTGTCCGCCTACTCTACGCTGCTGTTATTGTGCGCTGCCTATATCAGACTTACGATTCTTCTCCACTCTTTAGAAGCAATGCTTGTGCTCTATCGCATCGTTTTTACTGCTGGTGATCCCAATTGTTTTAGTGGGTACTCCGGCTTCTTTGACCCATCGTCTGTATACGTCTGTCCGCCCATTTTCTCGTGTCCTTGATATGGTCTTTCGCCCCATCAGTTATGTGTAAAGACAGCGCATGTTTATCACATCCACGGCGGCATCCTCACATTAGCCTTCTTTTTTCTATTGAGCGCATGTTCACCGTCAGCTATGCTTGCCCCAACTCATTAATATTTGTAGTGCTTGAATAAATGAAGTAATCTATTTCTGAAGCCGTGGAAGGCAATGCAGAAGCAAGGCATAGAGTGACCCAACACCTGTGCAGCTTTCTCCTGCCAACGCTTAGTCGTCGCGCATTTGTTTGAACTATTTTGTTAATTCAGCTCAACCAAGTAATGTTCCTGCTCCACGACTTCACACTTCTCATTTCAAAAAGACGACGGACGATATCACAAAGTACGACAAATGTCATGACCTTTATAATATACACACCGCTTGAACCGAGAAAAATAAAATGGACGGAAGGTAACGAGAACAGCATTCCGGCTTTTCTGGTTTTATTTCTGGCTTCTTGTTTCTGGTTTACACTTCCTTTACCTTAATTCCTATGTTAGCAAAACTGCGGGAGTATATAAAAAAGCTAGTAAGTCGTGGGTGACGAGGTTTGTCTTGTGTGTTGATTACTTTCATGCTTTACTAAGTGCCTCGCTGCGTACACTGCTCCTGTCGGTGTAAATAACTGTCTTCATATATACGAAGCCATTTTTTGGAGTAAAAAGATATAGCTCAATTGGTAAGAGCATGGCACGCGTTATGCGAAGACGCGGTTTCGTATAGCACCTTCCGTTTCGTATAGCACCTTAGATAGATAGTATCTACATTCATTTCCATTTATTTATCATTTCTTCATACCAGTCAGGAACTACAGATAATTTCCCCGAAGCTGTCCTTCGTGCCATTGTTTGTTGTCTTCGTATGACTTGACCAATAAAAAATTGGGCCCCTTGGTTTCCTTTATTATCGTTCATATATACGTATATAAACATGTATATGCATACATCGATACACACATAAACGCTCTCCTAAACTTTTCCATTTCCTGTTTATCTCTACGCCGTGACCGCCTTCCACACTTTACAGACATACACTGTTTTCCACTTCAACACTTATAATGAAAATGATTTAAAAACTGCGTGCGTCAATTATTGAAATAATTGCTTCAGCGCACGTATTGCACTTTGCGAATTGAAGCAAGTCAGTCCTCGAGGCGTCTCCACTTGGAATTAACTTTAAAATAGCACCAGTTTCGAGATATGGTGCGAAAAACTTGGGGCGAAAATCTGCTGTTAGGGTTATCTTTTTAAGAAAACGCGTTTTTATACAGTAAAAACAAAAATTAATGGAAGGCGAATGCATTTCGCCACACAATTTCAGAACTAATATCACGAAACTTGTGTCATACGCCAGAGATTGCTGCAAGCACTAATGCCTTGCGTACTCATCGGCTTCAACTTGTAAATAACAACATGGCCCGCAAACCAGTTTGTTTGTTATTTTATTTCCGAAAAATTGGTGACTTCTCAATCAAATTTTGATTAGTAATGCAATTAATATACGGCTATGAAGACAGCCCAATGAGTACCGGTATGCTACACGCCACAGGCTATATTTACAATATCTGGTAATTCTTCAACCACCCAACACATTCAGTTTGCAAGCTTTATTTTACTATTTATTGGTAATAACACTTTATTCAATATTTTAATTGCATGGTGAACTGTCGTTTTTAACAGAATTAAATACATTTATTTTAATGTAAAGTGTTACGTCAAGCTTCTTTCTCGGCCTTACTTGTCAAAAGGCGGATTGTGCTTTGTAAATGAGCAATGGATACACTTATTTCACGTGCTTAGATATCCATAATGTTGAAAAGAACAGTTTCAATATTAGGCTCAGAGGGGTATAGCAATGTCGTTTTCACGGCTTCGCCAACCGTTTCTAGACGGTCGTATCTTTCCGGCGATATTACGTCCACTGACAGTTGGGCTTTACATTTTGCTTGGCGGCGCGGTCTGGCGAGCCGTCTTTGCCAGCATCGAAATCCTGGACCCAGTGGCATTCGTCGACGCTTATCCCTACTCATGATCCTCCTACTTGCTGTACGGTTGGGCAGCGTCGAAGCCACGTGGTTGGCTGCTCGTTCCGGCATGCTATAAACGGACAATAAAACCAAGTAAAAGAAGAGTAGATAAAAGGCAAGCTGCAACAACGGTGCGATAAATCCCTGAAATTCCTGCCAGTCATCAGCTTTGCGTATAGCCCTTCAAAAAAGCAATACAAGAAACTGTAGGTCTGCAGTGGGGGCCGACAAACGCTCCTCCGATGCGGAAAGGCCATCACGGTTTTCGTTTCCATACCATCTCTGGGAATGACGACAGTGGTGCCTGTGTCGGCCACGCATGAGATATTCCTGCCTGGGAGGCAACGATAGCGTGGGCAATAAAGTAGCACAGATATCCCAACTGTGAACGCGAGGACAGTACGTTGATAGTGTGTCTACGCGCGCTTCAGAATGCCTCATAAATAACGATTTAGAACGTGCTTTTTGAGGATGATTTCTCGTAGCTTCGTTGTTTTCCCATGGTAGGCCAGACATGTATGGTTCGCTAGTGCTTAGGAAATGGGTAATGATACGTCAGAACTTCACGGATGACATTGAACCTTGTGTCCAGTCCATGGTCTAAAAAAAAGGCTGCTAAAGGTTAATGCTTGGAGGAAGAACAAAGATTTAATGCCTTAAGAAACGTGATATAGACCCACTATATTATCTGATAGCTGTTTTTACAATGTTTCCTTTGTAAAACGCTAGCTTACCTTTTTGTCAATGGCAGGAGTGATTAATACGTTTTGTGGCCTTCCCTACAAACCACGCACCGGCTGCGTTCGTCTAGCTTTAATCATTCTGCACTTGTTTTCCATATTGTATAATACAGTAGAATATTGCGGAAAGTAAAAAACAGCTATGGAGGAAAGTATTTTTCCTTGTAAACGTGCCCGTTTTATTTACACGAGCATTAGGTTTCGACAGCCAGAATATTACGCCACCTCTGTGCCAAAAACTTCAGCACATCTGACTCTGATTTATGGCTTTCTGTCGGTTCATAAGCCAATCAGAGGATAGCACTGCGGAAGTTTCAAATGCTGCAGAAAACTTTCGAAGCCTATTTTCCATTTGTAGGCTGGTCACATATGTGGTCACTCATTGGTTTAGGAGTTTTAGGGATAAACACGCTCGGCAATTCTCGCAGAAGAAATGGAAGGGAAGAAAATGCATTTCACTTGTACAAAAGAAATAATAAATAATCCACAGGGACACCTAACACTGCTTGCGTGTGGTAATGATGACACTGCTTGCGTGAGGCCCTAAGATGAAACCTTTAGTCAGCCAGATGACTGCGACGTGACGTGTGCAATGACGCAAGCACTAGGCACACCTTTAGTCAGCCACAACCGTGGAGCCGCCGTTACATCATTGAAGCGTGCTCGTCTCGCACACCAGAGGCACGGGCTCGTTTTCTACCCATAACACAATGCACAAAATTTTCTCTCCGAAGCCATTGATTTACTTCGTTTACATGAACCACCCTGAGAACTTTGTGTCAATTCGAGCGTTTTAGACGTGTTTTTACTCTTTGCGCCGTCGGTCACTTTTGGTAACCTCGCTCGGTCACGCCGCTGACAGCGACGCCGGATTTTTGCCCATTGGGGCACATAGTGCTTTCGCTTTCAAAAGTGTGCTGTGTCCTTCACACGGTGAGTCTCCTCGTTCACAAAATTGTCTTGACAGGTCGCACTAAAGATAAAAACTGTGAAATCTACAAGTCCTTCGTTCATTGGCTAAATTAGACCTCGAAAGTACCCCAGTTACAAGTGCCCAACCACTAACTCCTCTTCGGCGTCGCCGATGCCTACGCTATGCTGTCCCGGTATATTGAAGGTATTTGAGACTCTCCGAGCGTGGTCGTGCGTGGAGAGTCAGAGAAGAGAGACGCCTAGGGCGTTTGCCTCCAAAAAAGCCGGCAAATCCCACGCCCTGCGGGAATCGATGTTATGCGAAGCAGTGTGCGGGGAGCCTACCAAGTTAACGAAACGACCGTGAGAGCACCAAGACGTAGGCAGCTCTTTCAAGACCTATATGACACACATGTCATTAAATGCATGTCATGAGTCCTCAGGAGACCCTTTAGCTACAACTAAAAGACCTTAAGGCGAAAGCCTCACCTTTAACCATCAACCTTTAGCCTTTTCCTTCACTTAGTACCACATACAAACCCATTCCATTGGTTTTTGAGTCTTTATATTTTTTCTCTGAGTGATTCTCATTTTTGTTGAGTCATGGTGACGATTATGACTGCTACCATCCCCTTTAGTGTTTCCTTCACTTAGTACCCACGCTCAAACCCATTTCAGTGGTTTTTGAGTGTTAATATTTCTTTCGCTGAGTGATTGTCATTTTTGTTCACTCATGGTTATGGCTATGACTTCTACCACCATCCTTTAGGGTTTCCTTCACTTAGTACCCACGTCAGAACCCATTTTAGTGGTTTTTGCGTGTTAATCTTTTTTCGCTGAGTCATTGTCATTTCTGCTGAGTCATGCTCATGACTATGACTTCTACCAGCATGCTATAGTGTTTCCTTCACATAGTACCCACGTCCGAACCCATTTCAGTGGGTTTTGAGTGTTCATCTTTTTTGCTGGGTCATTATCATGACCTACTTTACACGCATGTCATGTGATTACCTATCATTTACGTTCGTCATACACTCCTGTCATACTTTGCCAATTTTGGTAACTACCAAGTTAACGAAACGACCATGAAAGCACCAAGGCGTAGGTGGCTGTTTCATGACCTACATGACACGCATGTGATGACATTCATGTCATGGCATAGTATGACAACAGGGTATAGCGACAAAATTGGCATAATATAACGAGAGTGTATGACGAACATAAATGATAGGTCGTGGAACAGCCGCCTAAAATGACAATAACCCAGCGAAAAAAGATTAACACTCAAAAACCACTGAAATTGTTTCGGACGTGGGTACTACGTGAAGAAAAGACTAAAGAATGATGGTAGAAGTCATAGTCATGAGCAGGACTCAGAAAAAAATTAAAGTGACTCAGCGAAAACAGATTAACACTCAAAAAGCAGTTCAATGGCTTTGGCGTGGGCACTAAGTGAAGGAAACACTAAAGGATGATGATAGAAGTCATAGTCAAGAGCATGACTCAGTAAGAATGACAATCACTCAGCGGAAAAAGATTAACACTCAAAAACCAATGGAATGGGTTCGAATGTGGCACAAAGTGAGGGAAAAGACTAAAGGTTGATGGTCGAAGTAATAGTCATGAGTATGACTAAGGCTTTCGCCTTAAGTCTCTTAGGCGTAGCTAAAGGGGCTCCTGAGGACTTATGACATGCGTGTCATGTAGGTCATGAAAGGGCCGCCTACGTCTTGGTGCTCTCATGGTCGTTTCGTTAACTTGGTAGGCTCTTCGCACACTGCTTCGCGTAACGTCGATTCCCGCAGGGCGTGGCAGCTGCCGGCTTTTTATTATGATTTGTTCGCTTTACGGTTTCATGTCTGTGCAGAAGCTAAACAAGTAAACAAGCAAACATATTTCCCGTTTCTTCCTCTACACTGCTCTTCGCAGTATAGGATACTCTTTCGGTGCAGTCCTTCCCGATAGCCCGGCTCTCATTGTCTTAAGACTCACGGGAACGCCTCCAACTACCATTGTTGCACTGCTCGCGCTGCATTGAAAGTCCTGAACAATGCATTATTATCGTATAGCCATTCGACCATTGCGTCTCTCTGTAGGCCGAGAAAGTCTTTTGTCGTACCGTTCTTTTTTGCGAGTGATCGTACAGATGAATGCCTAGGTTCACCGCCGTTCGAATGAAGCCCGCCAAGAATGCTACCCCCTGAAACTATAAATTAGGGAGTATCCCGATCGGCAACAAGGCTTCCATTGTTGCCACCGGCAGGAACTAAAACGACCTAAGACACATACCATTTATCTCGTTACTCCATGAGCCGGCTAAACTTGAGGATTCTAAGTACGTCCATCGGGCTGTTACAGTTGTGCCGTGGTTAATTGAACACATAGAAGTATCGACCTTCTTGTTTCCAAGCACCTCCTGATATCATCTCGGATAAACTCCGCCCCAATGGGAGACTTCAAACGCAACCTAGGCTGCTTGTTCGAGATACTTGGAGTAAATAAATAGATAACTAGAATGCAATCACCCACGCATCCACCACCTTGCGTTCTATTGTTTCCTCTAGCAAGTTTTCTCGCCATCGGTGTGTCGATCGAGAAACTTACGCTTGCGATAATGACTCCAAGTTATGGCATGAAAGTTCGCCTTAATTAAAGCACCGTTTGTTCGCACTTGCCGGTAGCGTACACATTGACAATAGCCATATATAACGGTTGACCTTTCTTCAGTGTAAGCTGACCCATTCTAAACAGTCTTTTGCCGATTTCGCACTCGCTATCTGGCATCAACCTGTCCGCTTTAAGAGGCGCAGACCACTTGCACGACAAATGTCAGCGTGATATTAGAAAATAAAGTAAGTTGCACTAATCACCGTTTCAGTTATTCACTCCAGTCCGCATGGAAAAAGTCAAACCCATCTGGTAGAAGTGCTGCGCTGAGCACAAGTTTTGATAAATCTGTCTTTAAATTTTGTGGCCTAATGTAATGATTCAACTAACACTTATCAGCAGTGTAGCAAAATGCCTCGCTCACAAGTACATAAACTAGAACATCAACGCATTTCGCTCCGAGTATTAGTCGAACAAGCTTGATTATTCGACGTTCAGTTGATTTACATACAAATTGGTCTAAATGAAGATAACTTCGATATAGTTCAATTACTGCAAGCTGTAGCGAATAACGGGCTACACTGTCTCCATGCACCGATGCCTTACTTTTGCTAACACTGTGAGTGCCTCGCTGCAAGCGCATTGCAGTCAGCTTTATAGAAGTGCAGTGCGAGAGGATAATCAAATTTTATGCTTGACGTATTCCAAAGCTAAGTGGTCCCTGGCACCGAAGCCTGCTAACATCGTTACTGCTTATTTAATCAAGTTCATGTCGAAAAACACGTCCAAGGTCCCCATTTGTTATCTCCAGCGAAGCTCATAATCAATGACCAATTTATTTTTTAATCGAACTCCCTAAAGACGTCAAACATGCACTGGGTGTCGTAAAAGACCCTTCGACGATAGAGAAAAAGTTCCCATCTGGCTTTGTAACTCGGAGTATTCAGTTGGAGTTGGCAGGGCAGTGGGAAAAAGCGGGGTGCATTAGCAGCAATAATTGGTGTTAGTTGAATTAAAAAAAAACAGAAGTGATTGTTCAGTTACCAAGTTCTAATTCACAATGAGCAAAAGTTAACTGCATGGGTACTGCCATATAATATCACTGCGTGCCCTGTTTACAAAAGTGGTATTTCGGAAGTAAGTGGAAGAAGTGTCCTTACCTTTATTTTAGCTTTATTTTGTAGGTTTGATTCCTTTTGTTGCTCTCTATTGGCTCTTCATTTTAGTTTTCTATTTCAGTTTTAGACAAGACGTGGGGTGTTCTGGCTCAGTGCTTTAATGTCTCCTTTACTTTTTATATTTCACGCGGTGATGCAACTACACTTCTATTGCCCCCCCCCCCCCCCCCCCCCCGTCCCCCGTGTTCGTCAAATTATTTTCTCTTTAATTTACCCTTTTGCAACCCTCCAAGGTCTCTGTAATCTTATGTCTATAGCAGGATTCAACTTAAAAAAACAAAACAAAAAAAAAACAGGAAGCAAGGAGGAAAGAGAAAAAGGCAGAAGGCAGGGAGGTTAACCAGAATAACGACCGGTTGGCTACCCTACACCAGGGCAATGGGAAAGGGGAACACAAAGATTACAAGGAGAGAGAGGAGGGAAGGAAAGAAGGAAATTAACGGTGAGGTCGCTGACGCGTGTATTATTGCCCTAATAGTCACAGACGTTGACACAAGCCCATCTTCCTCAAGAAGCACGAAGGCATTTTGTGCTTCAAAAAAAAAAAAAAAAGACAGGAGTTGGCAACAAAGGCACATGGACCGCGCGCGGTTGCAACCCTCCGCCAGCCAATCACAGAAGCAAACGTAAACGTCGTCATGGGACCTTTTCAAAATGGCGTCGTACTTCGTACGACTGTACTCGTCGTACTTGTACGTTCCACTATAATAGACGAGGGAAAAATGATAAAATTACTCGCTTTCCATTTTATTTTTGTGGCTACTGCTTTATTTAGGTAACAGGGAAAACTTGAAACACGAACTATTTACAGCCTCGCGGAGGAAAAGTGGCTGGCTGTTATGAGGTCGCGTGGGTGGGGCTTAAGTTCTGTCTGACTATACTTCCCTTGAATAAAAAACAGACTTTGCCTTCCGAATTGATACTGACAGCTTACAAGCGGGAATTCATTTCCGTTTCTCTTACCCTGTTTCTCTGAAAAAGAGGCTGCGCATCCCTGCGCTCCGGATCCACAATAAAAACCGCTTACTTTTCTTTAACATTTGTACTACCAGCACTCTGTTCTGCGCGCTCTGTTATTTCTTCTTTTATGCGCGAGTGATGAATATTATGAATGTCAAGCAAGGCATTGTTTTATGATCGCAAAACGAAACCCCTCCTCGAATAGTTGCTTCCTGAAGAGGTTTCAGAGACATTGCTCTTTAGTCCAGTATTGAAGTGTAAGCTCTGGAAAAAATATGATTGCGGTGGAGGGCTTATTGTGCTGAACGCATTGTTTAGCTCAATTTTTTTTACGAATCAGAATCGAGAATGGTGTAGTTATAAGAGGGACACGGAGAGGGTAACCAAACAAGGAACAAAGAAATGAACCCACTAAGCCAAGGTGGAAAAATACTGGTGACTGTAAATGCGCGTAATGGTAAAATAACAAAAGCTGTGGTGCCTATTACTGTTAGCAGGCAGTGACACACCATGGAGAACGACGTATTCTATTATTGTGAAAGCCAGTAGTCTTTGAATCCATCACAAGGTCGGCGATAACTGCTTCTGCGAGAACCCGGTTAAGCCGTAGGTAAGGAAGCGGACATTCTAGATTAACAGAATTGCTACCATACGTGAGGAACGCCATTGTGGTCGGCGAGAGGTGATTTGCTGTCGTCGTTTGCGTGGAATCGGGGTAATTGAAGATTACTGAGAAAGATGTTCGTTCCGCAGCTGCCCTAAAACAGGCTGGTGATAGTGAAGCACCTCATTACCTGCGGCTTGATAATCATCATTGAGCCTGAACGATTGTGATATTCCAGTGAATACCTCTATTCTAGTGATATTCTATTCTTGTGATATTCTAGCTTGTACATCATATTCATGATGTACAAGCGAACGTTGGCTTCGTATGACACATTCAAAGACTGGTATAGAAAAAAAAAAACGATCGTTACTGAAGTATATTTGCGCATAAAAGTATTGCTGGTAGTAGAAATTAATCCTGTTATATAAGCTTTTCAAGTATCGTATCTAGCGTGTCCAGTGGCTAAAATGTGCTAGAAGAAATCAGAGCGTCCCAGTAGGCTGATGGACGATTAAGTTTCTCATAAGACACTGCTGCGGTTC
This sequence comes from Dermacentor silvarum, assembly GCF_013339745.2. NCBI lineage: Eukaryota > Metazoa > Arthropoda > Arachnida > Ixodida > Ixodidae > Dermacentor > Dermacentor silvarum. Next base: position 43,530,651 of record NC_051158.1, on the reverse strand, counting down.
TTGCACGCTGCAGAGTTGGACGCTATTATTTAACCTTCTTCTTCTTCTTTATGATTGGTGACAAATCCTACACCTTCAAAAAAAAAGAAGAAGAAAAGTGTGTGCGCAGTATTCAACTGAGATACACAAGGAGCGTCAATAGACCAGAAACTTGCACCTCATTGCTTTGCACACAGTACGCTTCAGCTTCATTAGGGTAAGTACGTTATAACAAGAGGCTTGAAGCAGTCGTGGCTACGTGCGTGTGATGAAGAATGACGAAATCGCGGCATGTCCTCAAGTTGTCATGGTATGTCCCCTTCTTGCAGTGGTAGCAGTGATGAGTGTTTTTGGCGGGTCATTTGTAGGAGACAATGGGAAGAGGGTATCGAGGTTAACTGAAAAGACTCTCGCTGCTAATAATTCCAGTGTTTCCAGAAGCAACGGCTTTCTTATGCGACAGACCTCCTGCAACTCGAAAATGGTTAACCCTTGTTACGCCTTCTGAAAATGCACGGAGAGAAAAAATAAGTCAAAGTATACAGCTAACACAGACACATGTGTGAAGAATGGCTGCTGAACACTTCTAAGACACCATATTTCTTTCTGTTTTGCTTCACAGTTGCAAAAAGGGCGCAAGAAGCTGCAAGCAACCCTAGAAAACGCTTCAACAAACCCGCAGAGGGACGTCATGGTTCTCTTTTACTGGCGGAATATTCACTACAAGTCATCGGGGAGAAGCACTACAAGAAATTGCTTTTGTTATGCATTTAGCAAATTTCAATCAGACTGAACTGTTTTATTCAGCGAGTCTACGCTTTGTCATTGTTTCCGCAGATGCAGTCACGTCACACGAAGTGGCTTACACCTAAAATACCTTTGCTGTTGAAATAGCCGCGCGTACGATAAAACTGACTGTTTCTTTCCCCACATGGGAGTGACTGCTCACACGACGAGAAACTCTCTTTTTGTAGAATCAAATGCTTTTTCAATTTCGATAAGAGCGTCTTTTTTTTAAGAATCGATGAAGGAAAACGTATTTTCGTACTATTCGGGAACTTGTGATCTTTTGATATTCAGTTGAAGAAATAATGAATGGAATAGCGGCAGATACAAAGTTATATTTTTGTACTTGAAATCACGTCCATTGAAACAAAAGATGCAAGCAAAAACGTATTTGAATCGTTCACCCTGTGCAGTGGATCCATTAGGCTAATGGTCATCTAAAAAATGCGGGACCGTTAAATTTTATCGCATGCAGATACCTTGCTCTTGCTCACTGAGGGTTCGAGTTACTTGGCTATATTGAGATGAAAAATAGAAACTTCTAACTTTATGCTTAACGATCAGTGATGTTTGCACTTTTTTTATAATCAAAAGCAAGAGCAATCTCAAGCGTCAGTGCCTGCGCGGGAGCGTATTCATTGAAGCGAGGACTACAAGCCCCAGTGCTTGTATATAAAAAGCTTTTTATTCTTAAGTGTCGTCTGGTATTGTCCGCTTGCTCTCACGAATAATATGCCCGACATTGCGATTGGCTCATATCTCATTATACGAACAGTTCAAACGTAAGTACTTTGGGAGCAGCGTCCTAGTTCTCATTAGGAATAATAAACACAAGAGGAATGAAAGGCTGCGAGAAAATCGGGCAGTTCTCCGGTAGAGAGCGCCAGGCCTTGCTGGGTTGTTCGCGTGTACTGTGGCAATTACTTACTATGAAGAACGGAGAAATCATGAACAATGTATATTGTTCTGCTGCAGTTGCTAAGTTCAGTATTACCTAGTTAGCGAATCATGTCTACGTTCTGCCGTTTTGAAAAGTGAGAGGCATTTGCGGTACATCTAAGACTCAATTTAACGAGAACGATGGGATCCGAGACATTTTTCTAAACTAGAAAGTTTCCAGTTGTTTTAGTTGGTTACATTGACACTTTCTTTATTCAGAAACGCTTAAATATCCAGAGGAATAACATTTTATTTGCTGAATAGTACAAAAAAAATGTTGCAGAAGCCATTGGTCATGATTGCCCAAATAAGCGAATTGTTGATGCGAGACGAATAAATTAAATGAACACAGTAGGAATTAATTCCGAAGCTTACTGCTTACGCCGATAATGGTGTTTGATTAAGGCGGCAGAAATTATCGTCGACATAGTTTCGTAGATAGCGCAACAGCGTGGCGGCGGTGGCGCGATGACGACGGAATCACAACAATGGAGATGTCACGATATCGGCAGCATGACGAAGACGCCATTGCCACGGAATTGCATCAGCGTGACGACAAAGAAATAACGACAGCGCGTTGACGACCGTTGACAACGGCTTCGCAATTTCTTCGTTGCTCGTTTGTGTCACGGAGGCCAGACACTCATCCGTCCAACCATTCGCTTCGAAATTACGTAGATACCAAGCACTGTGGTAATTCGTCTAAGCGGAAACTGCGGGGAGCCAGCAGTATACCAAACGGCGGACTTAGAAAAGAGCTGCGAAGTATAGACTTCAGAGACGAATTCACGCATCTCGCACGCGTCAGCTCAGGCGGCTGATGGATGAATGGATGCTACGAGCGTTCCCTTTGAAACGGGGCGGTGGCTTGCGCAACCAAGAGACACACGACACAGTGTCTCCAGTCGTCCACAGCATCAAAACTCTTAAAAGCCACAAAGCTCTCCACGCAAGCCTCAAACAACTACTGGCGTTCGGCAAGTAACGCGCCCCGCAAGTCAGTTGCGCGATAAAACTTTGCCTTGCCTCCCTAGCATTGGCGGAGGAATTCCGCCCACTAACCACCACAACATTCGCAAAAGATACACAAAGAAATCGCAGTCATTCCAGTCTGTGAATGTTGGCTACCAGTGGAGTTGTCCTTCAGGCAGTACGCTCTATACGTGGCCTCCCCATAGCAGCGCACGCAACATACTAACTGCCTATTCGGTTCTTTGCGCAGGCGCGGAAATGCAGCCAGTGGCTTGTTAGCAACCGCCTGTCACACCAAATGATCGACGCGCGCTACGGCCATTAGCGCTCCTGCGGCGCAACTAAACCGAGCAGCTGGCTAAGTCAGGAGCTGGGGTAGCTGTCAAAACCGCATCACGTTCACGCTTCGCGCATCTCGAACGTTGTCAATCACCATCAAATTGCACTGGAACCACAGTCTGTCACACACCGCACAATTGAACGCGAAATGCCTGTCCAGAAAGTCCCTCTGAAATGTCGCATACGCACCCTTGTGCTAGTCCAATTTGCTCGCATGATACATGCGTCGCTTCGCTGCATTCTCCGCTTCGCGGCACCCGTCTTCCTATCGAGCCCGTCGCTTACGGGTAGCCTCTCGGGCGCGATCTTCGCTGCTACTCGCCGCCATTTTCATAGCTTTCCTCTTGCCACGCCAGGTGTCAGCACATGCCTTACTGGTTTGCTTTGCCTCTCCATAGAGGGTGCGGGAGTATTGAGGCATGGACATTGAGAAATCTATGGGAGGGTAGGCATATACAGCTTCGCTGTAAAAATATATTCTTTTTAAGAGGACGCTTTAATTAGATTGGGCTCCAACTCCGCTGCCGTCAATTCAAATACATGTAAGACGCAGAAATGATTTTCTGAGATAGCCCCTATACCAATTTAAATTAAATTTGTTGCATTTGAGAGAGAACGTCAAGTTCTAGTAACTATTAGAAATGGAATGTGGATTGAGTAATTGCATTTTTCTAATTACCGGAAATCAGTAAGCACAAAAAATAGAAGCACGAAGTTTACAAATCCGTAACTATGCAAGAAAAGAAGACATGGCAGTTCTCTAAATTGCATGCGTTAGAGCCTGTAAGGCGGACAAATTTAGTATAATTATTTACGAGCTTGCGTGAATATGTTACACTATTTACAAAAGTGTTGCAAAAGTCATATTGACAAATTAACAGCATAGTTCACAGGGGTCAATCATACTGTAATATTTGTAATATGTAATATAATTATGTATTATGGTATTATGCCAATTTTCACCCCTTTAGATGCAATATGAGGTGCAATTGACAAAATTCTGATACCATTTTTCATAGCTGAGCTGCACAGTTGTAAACTTGATAACTATTTTTTTTAATGTCGCAACATTCAATAATTCCGTTGTTTTTTTTTTTCAAAATTGACAACCTCAATAAAAATCCGCTTCCTCGTGTCAGCAGACTTTACCTTTGTCTTTTACATGTATTTATTTATATACTTATTTGTTTATTTCAACATACTGCTGCCCCCAAGTGGAGTGGTAGCAGAAAATATAGATATGACAGTGTAGGGAAAGGAATATACAGAAAACCAAACAAGATGCAATAAAAATGTGTGGTTATCAAGATAAAAGAAGTATGGAGCAGGTGATGAAGGTCGTACATAACCGGGTGAATGTTTTCAACAGGAATGTTCTTATGCATTCCAAATGAGCAAAGAGAAATCCAAATCTTTTAAATATATTATAACCTTGAAAGAAATCTTATTGAAACAAGAAGTTTGTTTTCCGATGTTTCCTTCGTCGAAGTTATAAAAACTGAAAAAAAAAACAGCCGGGGCTACTTTTAATGAATGTATGTAGCTCAATGCGCAGTGACCAGGCCGCACAAACAGGTTTTTATACTAATTTATTCCCCATACAACTAACAAATGGAACTACGTTCTCGGTGACAGTGCGTCAATCAAAGAATTCATTTTTTTCCCGACAAACGTTGTATTTTTTCAGTTTATAAATATAGCACATAACTTCAAACTTGTTCACTGTATTCGTGGCTAAATTTAATAACACCTCGTTTTTGCTTTCAATCGCTTGTTTTTTTTTGTTTTTTTTTGTCTACTGGCAATCTTTTTTGGCTAATATGCTGAGCGCAAATCTTGCTAGCTATCTGTCAATTACGATGAGAAATTTTCTTATTCTTGTACCCCACTCCACACTACGATGCCGAGGTGCTTCAGAATATTGACAATACATCAATAGATAAATGATAGAATAAATAAATAAATGGAATAAATAAATAAACTAAAGGAACGAAGAGATAGACGGCAGTACTTCCTTGACTGGCAAGACTTGCATCGATTGTTGGACTTATTCCCGATAAGGAATAACTGCCTGGTTTCCACACACATGCACAAAAAAAAGTAAATCACAGAAAAGATCACCAAGACACCAGCGCGATAAGTGACAAAACTTTAAATCTGCACGGAAGAGCAGATCAAGTTTTGCACAACTGATGAATTCATTTCAGCAACACCGGTTACCAAAGTTGCGTTTGTTCAGTCGATGACCACGCAGCGTGAACAGCGGTCTCAAAAAAAAAGTTTGCACTCTTTAAGCTGGCGCCGATCGACCAGCGCAGAAGCAATGCTATGAGGTAGACCGATATTGACAGTGAGCAGAGCGAAACTCCGATACCATACTGTCAGTTTTATGTTCTACCAATAATACTCGCACTTGTAATCTCTCTACAGTGAAATCTTCCCGCACTTTTCCTGACTTCTCTAAAAAAAGTAAGAAACAAATCTTATGTTTTTTTTATAAAGCTTTCTGCATAAACTGCGACCTCAAGAACGCCGTTGTTGCTGCGCCATCCTACGTGTCATCACGGATTGATAATAGTTTTCAAGCTGTCATAAATATGTGTGTCGATTAAAAAGCTCAAATAAACTCCTGTATTCCAGCAACTGTCAATGGCTGTCATTTCCTTCCCACAGCCGCGGCTGCCACATAAGATGCCACTAACTTGAAAGGAGCTGTCACGAGTTACCTCCACTCGTCTCTCTAATTGCTTCGGTCCTCATAGATAAGAAAGGAAACAAATATGTAAATAAACAGTAAGCAATTAACATGCATTCACCCTTATAAGACTAATATTGAACGCCATCAACTTGGGAGAAAAAATGCCTTGATCAAACTGTCTGCGCTAAGTTACCATCATTTATACCATAACACTTGAGAATAATTAAAATGTGATTGAGATATTGGTTGACACTGGGAGCATCACGAGTGCTTATCTGCAATAGTGATGCGACGTTCATTAGAAGTGAACATTTAGCAAACAGCCATTTTTTATTTAATTGTCAACTCTCGAGTTGATTTAGGCATCCTAAAAGAATTACTCAGAAGCTGCTACGATTAAACTGTCCCGAAACAGGTGCTTCGGGCGGTTGTTTCACTCAAGCGTAGCGTACGCTGCCACTCTAGAAGATTAACGTTCATAGAAAACTAAGTGAAGCGCAAACAACAAGCCGCATTTCTTGAACGAGAAATGTTCTGTGTAGGACTTCGGGTGCAACTGGAGGACTGCGGCCGCTTGATTCATCGCCATGTGTCGTCTTTGCCGATACCAAACCATCAATATCGAGTGGGGAGCACATCGAGTTACACGGGAATCGTGCACTGTTGTGAACTGCAACGAAACAAAGCATAATAACGTTGTTGTTTCCCAGGAGGATACTAGCAGACGATTATTGGCTTCACAAATGTACCCTTGTATTGTGATGCGTGGCAGCCGAGTTGAAAGGCAATTTTGTTCAGCCACAATTTCGTGTCCCGGCCTCAGGAAACCTTTTCTTTTGTCTGACTGGGTTTGTCGAGTGCTCCGTCGTTGGTTCTGCGCTGTTTCATAAAAGATGCAACGGTTAAATGGCATCCTAGGAAGATCGAAGTTTCTCCCTGCAGGCATGGGATGCAGACTGGACAGAAAGTATCTAAAATGGATGAGTCAAGAAGCCGCGCAATATGCACGCATCCTAACTGAAGTATAGAGTTGCTGCTCGCGAGAAAGTTTCCCGCTGAAATGTTTTCGCGACCACTGTAGCGGTGACAGCAACAACTCTCCGATTCAGTAGCGATGGAACGCTTGACATGTTTACGACTTGAATATTGTTACGAGCGCGCGGACCATGTATTATTTCTTGGTCTTGCTTCGTGTTCTACACGGAATACAATGGGGGATTACACACACACACACACACAACGGAGCAGTACTTGAGATTGTCTGTTTATTCCCATGTCAGCGGAATAAACACAAGAAGATACTCAAAGAAGAACAACAAAAACGCAACACAATTTACGAAAAGGGCCATCCACCGATACCAAGCCGGCTTTGTCACATGATCATGGCTGCGCTCCACATCGCCCAAAATAGGAGCAACGAGGGTACAGAATTGCTTTCAGATCAAGGATCGAGAAAAGCGCTTTCTTTCGCACTAAGGGAAACAGACGCCATGATTAGGCCTATACTTCCCATGCGCGCAATCTCGGTGGCTTCGATAATCAGTCGCGTCATTTGGCTGCCATCTTTTCTCACAATCGTGCAGTTCTCAACGATTGGATGACATCCGCAATCTCTATAATGAATGCGAGGGTGTCCGGTGTCTACTCTTGAAACATTGCATTCGTGCTCCTTTACTCTTATGTTCAGACGGCGCCCAGTCTGTCCGATATGCTTTCTGCCGAACGAAATCGGAACAGAATATAGCACTCCTTCAGTGCAGCCGACGAACTTCTTTCTATTTTGTTTTAGATAGATAAGTGGTTCTTGAGGGAAAGGGAAAGGTTGGCGCTATCTTCTGCAGCCCTTGAGGGAGCACGGCTCAGCGCCAATTTTGTTTTATTGCCATAGCAATTATATGGACACTCAAAAGCAGATTTCTGCAGTCGGCGTCGCCGTCGCCGTCACCGTGATGTTCCGTATGACGTCAATGGAGATGAAATCGTCGCCGCGCGCCGAACGCTCTATGTGCGAGTGAAAGGGCGCGAGGGACGCGCGCTTTCACGGGGATTGAACGCACGGCGGAGAACAAACGCGCGTTCTGCGCTGTGCTCCCTTAAGGGCTGCAGAAGTAGGCGTCTCTATCCTCCTCTACAATCACCATATATGTAGAGCAAACGTGCCTTCTTCCGACGCGCGAAAGGACGTGGGGGAGGAGGAGGGAAGGGAGGCGACGTTTAGCTGCGGCACCAAGTGCCTATTTATATGAGAGGCTCCGGCAACAGTCACCAACGCCGCACGCATTTTGAGCGAACGCGGGCAAAACGCCGACGGCGTCGACAACAGTTCTGCGTGTTGCCGGTGCTGCTGCATGTCCAAGTTTATACAGCTGATAAAGCTGCTATCATTACTCCGTATAGCTCTCTTCAAATTTGCTATCGCAATTGATGCTTCGCCTTTCAGGTGAAAGTGCGACAACTTTTTTCACAGCCTCGTTCTTGTATGGCACCTGGATTTACCTTCGCACACATGCTCAGCAATTTTTCCGTAGCCGATAAAACCAGTTTTACAATGCATCGTTTACCACACTGCAACAAAAGAAGAAAACAAGAATGGCAGTTTTGCCCAAGCGCCAAGCGTTGAAAGCGATGGCAAGGCTTAGCGTAGCGCTGAAGGGCGTCGGAGAACGCTGCCGCGATGGCGAACGCCGCCAGCTGGCGTTCCAGGCGTCGCACCAGGCGTCGCAGATGTGACCGAAGGACAAACGTCGGCGGTTTTCAACGCCCGAAGGAAACATTAGAAAGATTTAGCTCGTCGTTTGCTCCCCTTTCCGCTCGGGACTAATGTAAGCACCACGTTGTTGTACGAACACGGCTGCTTAGATTAAAAAGCTTTTAATAAGTTCAGTACTATTCAAGCTCGATGTTAAGCTGTGTTAACCTGAAAAGAAGAATGCGATGGGTGACAATGTCAAATATCTTGGGGAAGTGTATGAACGATCCTTGTGCCGTGTGGGACCATTGGCAAAAAACAGCTAATAAACTTGAAAAAACACCAGAGCAGAGCCGCAAGGGTTGTCTAAAGTGGGTACTGGAGACCTGATAGCTGTACCAATATGAAAAATAAAATAGGATGGGAAATTCTTTCCTCTCGACGAAGCAAATTGCGTGTGAAAGCTCTCTATGAAATATTTCAGCGTGAAACCTGCATTCGAAAGGAAAAATACTTATATAGGCCTCATTACGTCTCTACACGTGCTGATCATTGCTTTAAGATTTCGAATATCGCACCAGAACTAATATACATGCTAATTCATTTTTAGTTCTTTCCATTAGCGAATGGAATCGCCTATGAAGTCAGCAAGTGTGCTTTGTCAATGCAGGTGTGTTTCGTTTTTTTTTTTTTCGACATTGTAACCCCCCTGCTGTAGCGCCTCCAGGCTAAGCCGGTAATCATTGAATAAAGAATACATAAAAAGAAAAATAGAGTCAATAAAAGAGGCACGGGTCCCTAGCAGATATACGAATCGTTATTAAAGAGCACGAGTTGTGTTTCGCGCGAGTAGAATTTCTCGAATCGCATTAGTCTTTCCAAGATATCAAATATGATTGTAGAAATTATGAGTTATTGTTAAAAACAAAAACAGGCAACAACAACGTTATAAGCCTGTGCTCAACTAACAGACATTCAAGTGCGCGCGGAAATAGGAAAAAAAGAAGCAATGTCGTATTCTATCGCGCACCAACGATAATATTTCACCGTCCTGGAAAATGAAGATGATGCGAAACTGGACGACCAGTATAAACAGAAATATGGCGTATCCCATTACGCCGCATGAACTCGCACTTTACCAATATTGGCGTACGGCTTAAGCAAACAGCATTTTACTTTTACGGCGGCTCGCTAAACTTTCATGAGCGTGTCGAAAGTTCTGCATTTCTAAATTGGTTCTGACGTTGAAAGCAACTACTCAATAAATTGTCTTTTGCAATGGACATACTGGCCAAGCGAAACGCGAGGAATATTATACGTCGGTGCTTAGGTGGAATTAATACACGAAAAACCACTTTACCATTTAGCCTATATAGACTTCGTCGAAAATGCACGTATAACTGCCGGTCGGTGCCCGAGTTTCAAGCGATACGATTTCACGACACCTGAAGTGACTTTCGTAGTTAATGTGGTTCTAGGGCGGTGGACTGTATAGGCACGAAGAACAAGAAATATCTTGGAAGGCATCACGCGGTTGCTCTGAAGTTATTTTTGTTTCCTGAGGGCGAATGGCAGTCACCCAGCGGTCGGTTTCTTGCCGTTCACGCGAAACTTTCCGCTTCATTATTGTAAATTGATAATCAGTGTCATCGGACCTACTCACCGCAGGTTTAGCGTATGTAATTCAGGCGACACTAACTACTGGTTACTTAGCAAGCTTCAAGACAATTTCAACACCAATTCAAGACGCACGATTCAAAACGATTTCGGATAACAAAGAGTCGCTCTAAATGAAACTTCAGTTTGTCTTTCCTTTTCTTTCTTCTTTCACATATAAATGATGTTGTACCTTACATTATACTCGGCAAACCAATTTCGGCTAATCAGTTTTGTGAGTGCATTTATATGGTATAGCTTAGCTGAATATGGTATTTTGAGATCGTAGAAATAAAGAAAAAAGAAGACTTCGATAATTTTTCTTCGTATATCGATGAATTTTATGGAGAGCAGTGCCATTTTCACAGTGGATAAAAAATGACTGTGTGCTCAGTCCCAGCTATACCTGCTACTCTTGATAGCAAGATCTTCTCATGTCTCAATGGTAATTGTACAGAGTGCGGCAAAATAATTCTCTATTCAACTGCAGTGCATTGTGTGAAGTCGTAATCTCAAACTGCTATCTTTTCGTGGTACAACTGTTAATTTTTATCGCAATGAAAGCTTTATTTGATATCCCGGGTTATCTCCGATTGACCAAGCGAATAGCTCACTGTACAACCTTGTGTCATGAAGCTTTAATTTATTATTACCATCTCCATCGGTTAAATAGGCTGTAAATTGCTCAGAAAAGTGCTTTGATGTGTCCGACAAGTGTCTTTTTTTTCTTTTTGACGTTTCTCTGCACGAATATTTATTATGTGCGGCCGCGGAAGCAACAAGTGATTGCCGCAGCACCTTCAGCAAGAGTCTACTTTGTTCATATACCGTCGTCATATACCTTCGTCATAATGCACGCAACTTGGCAGCAATGCATTAGCGCGTGCAGAACGGAATGCGCAGGGTCTCATCAGGTCCCTCATACGGAGTCTAGCAAAACTGCGCTTCTTATGAGCGACGACATTACAAGGACACCCCTAATGCATCGGGCAGCTGCGCTGAGGGAACCGTTTTCGAAACCAACCGTTGGACCCACTTAGGTTACTGAGTATACGCGCCACTGATTACGCGCCGCTCTTGAATGCCGAAAAGTATGTCTTAAATTTATTCGATGCTGAGCGTAATCGAACCCACGTCACAAGGTTTCTTCAAGGACAGCAACTCGACGCTTTAGCGAGCTGCGTCATGAATGCACTGCGCATGAGCCGCTCTAATTCAATGAACCCTCTCGCCAACTTCGGTCACTCAGTGTGTGCCACTGGATGCGCGGCAAGCGAGCGAACAATTCTGAGCGTTCGCAGGCACCGGCGCGCCAGGCTTCTCATCTCAGAGGCCACGCTCGGACTTCTCGGCAGCGCCACTAGATGGAGCAGCGTGTCCGGAAAGAAGTGCGAAAGAGGAGCCCTGTTGCCGCATGACGCGTTTCTAGGCGCTCGCAAGCAACAGCGCTCCGTGCATTTCGGAGGCCACGCACAGGCTTCGCGGCGCTAGATGGCGCCGATTGTTATTAGGGAAGCGCGAAAGAGAACTCCCGCTGCAGTAGACGCCTCATACATGTTTCGGCAGCGGGGAGGACGTTGTGTCGACATATTGGTTCAATGCTAAACGCATTACTGTCGACAGTCATGGTGAGATTGGCTCCGCCGAATTTAAAAAAAAAGATCTTGCGCGTACAACGTCTCATTCTTGTCCTTTATGTGCTCCTTTGTTGTTTGCATCTTAAATGCGGCACCTGCGTCGCATAATTGCTGTAGAGGCCCAAATTTGTGTCTATTCTTGTATATTTCATAAAAGGAGGTGTAATCAAACTGAACGAAAAGGCAACTTCGAACCTGGAATGCAGCAGCCGAATACAGAGTTTTCATTTCGCAAGTGCAGTCCTTTTGCCTTTCGAGCTATATAGACGAACACCGAAGGCTGTGTCCTTCTCAATTCCAGGCAACTCATATGTGCTTGCAACCTGACATCGGGTGCGTTTGCTAGCTCTGCTCACGGCCATTCTGACGAAAGTGGAGCATAACATGAAATGCGTACAGCTGAGGTATTAAGTTTGTCTCGTTATCTCGCTATACGCTGCCGGTATCAGTTGCGTAAAAATATTGACACACACGTTGTAAATCAGATCTGTGCTGTGGAAGCACCTACAGTTCGTCATGTCTAGGGCAGAACAGAATGAACTTCAGAAAGCTCGCACATTAGGAATGAAAATAGCATTTTCGCGCAACAAGCCTACGTAAGGAATTCATGATAATCTAAGCGTTGCGTTTTCAATACGCCCTTCATTTTATTCTATCGAAATAAGAAGTCCCGCTGGCTTTCCGCCGACAAGTCTGTTTTTGTTTTCTGTGCTGTGCAATCGGAAGACACACCCCGTAGACTTTGCGCCATTTTCAGAGAAACAGCAATGAGAAAAAATTTGAGAATGACAAGTCGACGGGAAATCTAACAATAACATTAGGAACAACGAACGTTGGTGAGTTGCTTCAACAAGCAATGGGATGACTCTACAACAGTCTGTGTACTCTTGGAAGGAAAGAAAGAAAACGAACGTCTAATGAGGCACATACCACATTTCTCTATTAATATATAAATAACATGATATATCTTAACCACTTGCTCACAGAAATAGTAAGAGTTCCCTATACAAATATATGATATATATAAATAATATGATATATCTTAACCGATATTCTAGTTTATATTACGAGGGGAAAAATGGAGCTGGGCAGGCCATGTAATGCGTAGAATGGATAAGCGGTGGACCATTAGAGTTACAGAACGGATACCAAGAGAAGGGAGGCGCAGTCGAGGACGGCAGAAAACTAGGTGGGTTGATGAAGTTAGGAAATTTGCAGGCGCAAGTTGCAATCAGCTAGCGCAAGACAGGGGTAATTGGAGATCGCAGCGAGAGGCCTTCGTTCTGCAGTAGACATAAATATAGGCTGATGATGATGATGATGATGATGACACAGATAGATAGATAGATAGATAGATAGATAGATAGATAGATAGATAGATAGACTAGACTGACAGCCATACACCTGAAAGTTCCTCAAGTACCATAAGAGTGCGATTAGCATTGAAACAATGTAGAGAAGTGTAGAAAGAGAGAGAGAGAGAAATTAAAAGAAAAAGGAAGTGCAGGGAAGTGCAGAGGTTTATTCAAGAGCGGTACACGCCCACTGCCACTCGCCCAGTCGCGCACATTCAGTGGCCCATGTCACCGTCAAAGGGGTTCATTGCCAAGCGGCACTTAGGTGCACAGTGCCATTTGTCCAGTGCCCCAAGTTAGTCCAACGGTTGCTTTGGAGCCCTAATCCTTCAGCACAGCAGCCCGACGCGTCACCCATTCGACCATAGATTACGCAGTGAGTCAGGTTGCCGGGAAGACATTTCGAGACATTGTAGATGAGTAGATAGATAGAAAATTGCGGAAGAATCCATCTCACTCTGAATGTCGACGTTATTGCGATTGGCATTGAAGCAATGTAGCGACGCGGAATACGCGTATTGCCTCCACCCAAACGCGTCCTGTATGAGGCCTGTTTGCAGCAGCGTTCATCTATCGCGCTTCCCGATGAAGACGCTGCGTCATTTAGTGGTGCCGAAGAAATCACGTGTAGCACCTCAGTGAATATATATTAATACTAGGTTGCCTCATTATATATGCCAAGTATTCGATTCCAACAAGCACTGCATATATATTAAAGGATTGTTTTGTTATTGAAGATCGCGGCATACCAAAATGCATAAACTCTGCGACCCATGCAATTAAGTTGGCTTCAAAGGGGTTCATTGAAGAGCGGCACATAAGCAGTGACCCAAATTTGCACGAAGGAGGTTCATTGGAGAGCGACATTTATACCGTGTCAAAAACACAGGGTCCCTAGTTGGCGTCAAAGAGGTTAATTGAAGCGCTGCACATACGCAGTATGGCATATCCAGAGATTAAAGTTGGACCGATGGTTGGTATTGAACACTGTTTACGCAGCACCCCAGCCCGATTCTGTAAACACTAGACCACGGACTATATACAGGGTGTTTCAGCGAACACTTTCAAAATTTATTTAAGGTTGCCTGTGGCAGATGGCCATATTCTAGTTGATGAGCTGGTCTACTCAAAGAGGCGGACATTACTTGCACAAAAAATTGAAGTGCATAATCGATGATTTAGCAAAAATTCACTAATTAAGCTTTTAACTAATTACCTGTTGGCCTATATTGCAATATACAAATTATAGTCGTAGAGTTCGCAAGGCGGAACCACTTAGAATTAATTCTCAGAATGACACCAGTTTCGAGATATTAATTCCCGAACTTTGCAGAGAAATGCATTGGCGTTCCAGTTAGATTTGTGCTTCAATGCATGAAGCGACGTTTTGTTACGAACCTAACTGGAACGCCAATGCATTTCTCCACAAAGTTCGGGAATTAATACCTAGAAACTGGTGTCATCCCGAGAATTTGTTCCAAGTGGATCCTCCTTGCGAACTCCATGGCTACAATTTGTAAATTGCAATATGGGCCATCAGGTAATTAGTTAAAAACATAATTAGTGAGTTTATGTTAATTATTTGATTATGCATTTCAATTTCTTGTGCAAGTAATGTCCGCCTCTTCGAGTGGACCAGCTCATGAACTAGCATTGTGCTATCTGCCACAGGCAACCTTTAAGAATTTTTGAAAGTGTTTGCTGAAACACCCTCTATATAGACAGTGACCCAATTTGGCGGGAAAATGGGTAGAGACATAATAGATCACTAAAAGTGCATGAAGTTCCCAAAGAATGCTAATTGCGTTAGGAAGGTTGACAGAACAAATTTGATGACGTGCAGAAGCAGCCCGTTTCTAAGAGGAATTCTCTATCATCGTCTTTGTGATCTACACTATCATTATGTTCATTATGCTTAATTTTAACGTTCATGACTTATTTTCTCGGTTCGTGTGATTATCTTTGTGCAAGAAAAATGTTTTTACGGCCCCTATGCTAATTTGTAATACTGCCTTATTTACCAGTTCAGGTGTGCTTTGAGACGCATGAAACTTAGAAAAAGATTGCCAGAAAACTTACCCGTTCAATACAAATATGCGGGGCGTCAGACGCAGGAGAGACATAGAAACGTGACGTAGATAAACATACAAACAACGCTGTGACGTTGTTACTTCATGTCAGCGTGGAATCTTTATTGACTTAGCTACCCGAGTCTGTCCTCTTCTTAGGTTGGCGAAAGAAGCGATGAAACGAAAACTGTCAGCCTTGCTGGTAGAGCAGGTCACGTTCCTGCTAAGCCATTATTTTCTCAGTGGCGCTCGGGTCACGATTGTTTTTGGTCGTGAACGAGGGGCCGAAAACAGCAGGAAGCAAGTCAGCGGTCATATATCAGCCTTGGCTGTCATACACGCGCGGATATTTGGGAGTAGCTGGCTTTAAATTATGACACATGGTTCAAGCTCGTCGTATATATATATATATATATATATATATATATATATAGCTTATGAGTCTTGCCCATACATTCGCCCCAATTCTTGCAACGAGAGGGCAGCAAAAGGTTATCTTCTGGGTTTCGCGAATGCCATGGTAGTTAGTTGTCGACACTCTTTTAATATCTGCTTTAGACAGTGACATATACCGGCGGTTATACATATAAAAATTATAGTGGCGTCCTGAATTTTCTGCTTTGGCTCATATAGTCCACGGAGAGGAACCCCAGCGAACCTTCAGAGCTCTACTGACGCAATTGTTTCGTTGTTTTAGCTGAGATCACCACCTCATTGGTAGAGAAATAATAGCAAGGACCTTGATTTTGCCGGTATGTTACGAATAATTATGTACGCCTTTCGTTACAATGGCCATTCTAAGTTTCAATTTTATACGATGTGGATAGTGGCGTGACAACTTAAGACGTCTGGTAAATGCAGCCGGATGGGGTGTGCTAAATAACTGGTTAATGCCAATGTCTGAGCTTAAGTCAGCTGCATGTTGGAGTAGGTGCTACGGAAAATCGCAACGATGACACTACCTTCTGGCTTCGACTAGCTTAGTTTGTATAGCGGATATCCTTTAAAGTGACGTTAACGTCTGGCGAGCTTTGTTTGTTTAAACCGCGGTGGGTTTCTTTTGATGCTTTGTGTTTCGGGTGTACGCCATCTTCAGTCTCTTTTGCAAAATGTTAGCCACCTTCCATAATTCAGGGGAAACAACTTGCGGCACGTTTTAGCGAAACCATCAAGATCTGCGTTGGCGCCGCGTCTTTTGTTAGCCCGTGGGTATTGCATTTGCAAGATAAAACGCCGCATGACATTTAGCGATGTATAATCCATGTCAGTCACTGAAACTACTTGTTTTACAATAGATTAGGTGAGGCGTTGTACTGGCTGGCAGGAAAAGGGTAACATCCCGCTAGAGCTTCCGAGTAACTTCTTGACGTAGAAATGAATGAATTCTGGGGCTTTACATCATTAGCAGCGAGGCACTTTACCTGCTAAACCACCTCGGCAGGTATACGAAGAAATCATCGCATGCCACTTTTACTGACAAGTTTGGGAACAAGAACAAACGCAAGACATTGATCGTGAGCATCACTGTCAGGAATGCTAATGGGGTGGGAGTCCAATCAAGCTACTCTACAGCAGTTTTTCTCCCGACCTGTCATGTTTGTATACCAAACATGAAATAAACATGTAAATGTCAGTATCCATCGCAGCGGTGCCTAAATTCGCTCGTCTCCACACGTCATTTTTGCCTCACGAAATAACGCGTGCTGAGAAACAGACTAAAGCCCAAGCGTAAGGGTCTGCAAGTAGCCGGACTTACACAAACGCTCGGGCACGTAGAAAACCACTGACACAATGTTTACAGTAAAATGAGAAACAGCTTGTGCGTTCGCAGTCTTCAAGGTCTCTATTTGCAACGGAATCTTATGTCAGCACACATGAAGGTCGCAAGTTGTGCCGAGCTAGATATTGCTTCAGATATGCTGCTTGGGACAATCACAGCTGTCGCGTACGACTCACCACACATAATAACGGGGTGCAAGGTTTCGTTCGCGAGATCGTTGGAATGGTTGCGTCACTTGCTACTAGGCTCTTTGAACTTGGTGCTCACTCGCTGCCACGGGGGAGCAGTCGATCAAAGCACGTGATAAATGACTTGGTCACGCGTGTGCATATTGGGAAACGCAACACCCGAATCTTTCTTCACATTAATCGCAAAAGTTACAGCGAAGTATAAGCGCACCCAAAAACGCTCATTCGCTAGAAACGCAATCCGTTGTTGATTGCGAAAGTATGCGCTTATCCAGACGGGTGGGACAGAGGCTGCGAAATCACTTTTGATGCAAAACGGTTTCCTTCATGTGACATGCATTCTTACTGGGGAACAGTTTGCGGTTTGGCAAAATTATTGCAAAATTGTAAAATGCCTTATTTAACAAACCTTGCCTAGAAAATGTTACGACCCCATCGAAAATAGCTGTTCCTGGAATCCCCTAAGATATCAGAATGCCGTGCTGAGCCAAACACCAAATCTGGGTTTAATACTGACCAACCGCACACAGTGGCAAATTAAGGAGCGGCTGGGTTCGCGCGATAGAATCATATCATGTCGACGTGCTGTCCAAGAAACAAATAAAAACAAGCTATGCGGTAGCCTAACGTTAGTACGCCTTTGGAAGTACTTGAGTAGCCGAAGCAAATGACGAACATTTAGAACAAGAAAAAAAGGATGAGCAGATAAACATTGTATGATGCACTTTTACATGCAAGCAATACACTGGTGAAAGCCGTTGCTGAAAGGTTCACGATCATTCATGCATGTACTTGAGCCATCATAAGGAATTAATTGGATGCGACATCAGATCATAGAGCTAAACCGTGTCAAAGGTCCAAAATCTCTGCAACTTTCATATGCGATACTAGTCATGGTAGTGCTAGAATATCTCAATGCAATGTGAGAGCCTTCACGGTGAGTGAGTGAGTGAAATAACTTTATTGGGGTACAGTAACGGTCCCGTATGTTTATAAGATAATTATTTCAGGGGAAGGGGACGGCGTATCTGAGTTTTTTATGACAGGAAATACACTGACCTCAGCATCAGAATGCTGCAATAATATGTTCTACAATAGAAAAGCTGACGCCTGAAAAGTGCTGATCAAAATTCAGTGGCAATTTAGCGGTAAATACGACAGCAATGTGTTAGCGTTACTTCGCATCTCGTTGGGGTCGCAGATCCATGATTTAAGCCGTGTTCATTCCAGTGCAAGTTGTTGTTCAGGAGCTCACTATCAACGCACGTCCTGCCTCTTGAAGGAGCGAAGTGTAACTGACGGTTTTCCAGGGCAGACCACGCCAGATGTACTATATACATGCATACCTCTACCACCTGACCGCCTTCGCAAACTTCATAGAAATACATATTTTGCCACTTTGACACTCCTAATGCTAGCACATTGAAAGGAAAGACATTTTTATTGCACTAAAATATGAAGGTCAGAGCTACCAGTGTATGTTTCTGAAGTGTGGAAAGCTGGTCAGGTGGCAAAGTATCGACGAGATCGGGGCGCTTAGAAGAGCGCGTATGCGTATAAATATATATATGACTTTAGTAACGTTTCGGCCAAGGGGCCGGCCTTCGTCAGAGGGCTGGTCCCTCGGCCGAAACTTTACTGAAATGTCTTCATAACGCTTGTTGCCTCCTTCTTATGAAACTGTGCTTTCGGGTCTGGCGCGTGAAGACCCTTTTTTCTTCAATTTATTGTATGTGTATAGTGAAACTGGCAGCGATCTGCTCCGGACCACCGTCAGTTACAGTTTGCTCTTCGAAGAGGCAGGAAATGTGTCGAGTCGTGTGGTGGAACACGATTTCAATCGTGAATCTGGGAATTCAAAGAGGTGCGACGTATAAGGCTCATGCATTCCTCTCAGATTTAACGCGAAATTGGCACTGAACTTTTTCCCAATCTGGTCAGTGTTTAAGCTTGTTGCTGTGCTCCCCTAAATCACAGTGCAACGAATATATTCTGCAAATGGAGATGATGGAGATAATATATGTGTTTTCCAAATGTGCCAAACATGAAACTCTTGGTGTTCTCAAGTGTGACACTCCCCTAAAGAATCCTTGCACAGGCGTTCTACGTTCAGTAAGCTTGACAAACCGCAGTGAGGAATACATTTTCCGTTACACATTATTCAAGCGTACGCTATGCATACGTATTAAGAAAATTAAACAAAATGTGCTAAAACAAAACTTTAAATGAATAAAATTATCGGGCGCCCCAAGGGCATATCGTGCTGGTCTATCCCTTTCATTCTCTGCGGACTTGTGACAGCAAAATATTCACGTGGTTCATGTGCAGCGCATGCATGTCGCCAGGTTGGGCGTCATCTCTTAATGTATTCGGCATCGCACGTTGCGTAGCTAGCCAGCAGTCAGCCAGCGAGCCAGTAGTTAGCCAGTGAGCAGGTAGTTAGTCAGTACTCCGCCCCTTTTTAATACAGCAATATGATGCTCTTGAATATCCAAACCTTCTTGTCAAGGCACCGCATAGCTTCCAGAGTGTTTTTGAATAGGAGAAACGCATCTTCGTGTCGTTTTAGTCCAGACAACGTCAAAATGTAACATTGTTTTTCATAGGATACGAAGTGCTTCGTCTTTGAGAAGAGGCGTTTTTCTGTTTTTGGTATTACTTGTTTGGTACCAGAATATATTACAATATATTATCGCACGTTATTTTGCCCATTGCTGTAGAGTTCTCTCGCCGCTTGTTTTCGTTTCTTTTTATTGCACAAGCCTCCTGCACTAATGTAATCCCGCTGTACAGTTCGTAGCCTGGATGCTCTCAAAAAAGGGCCATAGTACACGAGCTTAGTGCTTCAAATCACTATGCCGCTGTTATTGAATTGCGTAGTATAGCGCCACAGAAATAACAAACGCAAATATTAGAAGAAAGATTCAGATTACTTTCCGTGAGGCTGTCGCTTTGCGGTATTTCAATCAACAAGAACATCAGCTGTGCCATCGCTTCAAATACCTTGAAGAGGTTTGACGTACTGCTTATGAGCAATAGAGCAAAGTGAGAGAAGCATTGGGAAACTATATTCATCTATGTGAGTTCCCTCCCGCAGAATCAGTGCTTAGGAAGAGCGTCTCCATGTGGGCTGCCTTCTAAGTCTTATTTCTTCTGTATAAATCTGTAAATGTACAATGCTCTCTCTACTAACCTTTATACTTCAGTTCGCTGTGAGTGCGCTGATGACGTTCCGATCCGAAGCCACGGCTGCTCCACAGTTCTGGATTACTAAAAGTGCGCCTAGTGCATGATTCACTGCACACGTCACGTAGTCACAGAGACGCGATCGTGCGACTGCGCGCGCATTCGTTGTCTTCTTCTTCCACAGCTGGCGTTCGTCTAAAGCCCGACCCACATAGAGCGATTTCTTGCGAAAAACTGGCGAACGGCCGCGCGCGGCGTCCCGGCGGCCGGCGGCTGTTCGCCGTCGATCAAGGCGGGCTAGATATGTTCGCAGGCGGTCAACCGCTCGCCGGAAGCGGCGAGTGAAGGCTGTCAGCTTGGATCAATCAGGGCGCGGTCACGTCCGACTTCCTGCCGACGCATTTGAATCGGCTAGCCAGCCAAAGAGCCTAGAACGAACATGGCGACAAAAGCTGCGCGCATCGCGTAAAATGATAGACTGATCACAGCTGTAAAGGGGCGACCAATATGGTTCAGGTGTAGAAAAATGATTCAGTAGCAGATACCAAACTATTTTTATTGCAGCTAGCAATTATATGGACACTTCAAGCGGATTTTGGCCATCGGCGTCGTCGTCGCCGTGAGGTTCCGTATAAAGTCTAAGGGCGATAAAATCGTCACCGCGCGCCGTATGCTGTATGTACGAGTGAAAGCGCGCGAGTGAGGTTCCGTATAGAGTCCAAGGGCGATAAAAATCGTCGCCGCGCGCCGTATGCTGTATGTGCGAGCGAAAGCATGCGAGGGACGCGCGCTTTCACGGAGAGCGAACGCACGGCGGAGAGCAAACGCGACCGTCGCGCGAAAGGTCGTGGGGGGATGGGACGGTGGGAGGGGGGGCGACGTTGTGCTGGGGCACCAACCATGCAAGGGGAACTGGCGACTCAGTCTCGCACGCGAAAGGGGGGATGCGGGAAGGCAGCGCGGGAGAGAAGGGGGCGGCTTCTACTCGGCCCGACATTGCGTACTTGTACTTGTCCTGCTGCGTCCGTCGCCCGCACCGTATCTTGAAAGCGATCTGCAGACGGCTGATAGCTTCGTACGAATGCGCTGTGCGTTCGCCGCTCAGTTTCCGTTAATGCGATAGACTGCACGAACATTCGCTCGCTACTGCAACTGCGCTTGCTCACGCCAGCGTTTTCACAGCGGTTGTATGCGGTCGTCGAGTAGGATCTATTCACGTTTGCTTGTGCTCGCTGGCACAATGCTTGATAATTCAGTTAGTAAGCGAACGTGTGCAAGTTTATACAGCCGATAAAACTACTATCCGTACTCCGTATAGCTCTCTACTAATTTGTTATCGCAATTGACGCTTCGCCTTTCAGGCGAAACTGCTACTTTTTTCACTGCAATTTACTGGGAATGGAATCACGCTGTTTCTAGCAACACTGAAATCGTGTCGGTGGCGGCCGCCTGTCTTTCGCCGCATGTGGGTACAGCACGGTGGCGGCACGCTGGCGTTCCTCAGCGCTGGTGCAGGCCGCGTGAAGTTCGCCGTCGAAATTCGCTCCATGTGGGGCCGTGCTTTACGCGAAGGACGAAAGGAAGACAGTTTTCTTGTTAGCTAACCATAGAAATTCTTACGCATTTAAACACCTGAGGTACCCCGAAGCCATTTATGCCGGTGTCATTTTTCAACAGTATACATGCCACTTGGTAGGAACGTTTAGAGGTGTGATTGAGTGAACATGCCACGGAATAATAAACTCGGCTTGACGTGATTGAAAAAGTTTTACCTTCAGAAAAACAAAAGTTGCAAGTACAAAGAAGTTGCCCAACATACAAACTTTTTACGGCCGTTTACAATATTGCTGCTTTTCAGTTCTTGAGTAGCCCTTTGCGGTAGCTTGTTCGAGATACAGCTTCTATAGTCTGGGCTCAGACTGCGCATATAGAGGGT
Source organism: Dermacentor silvarum (assembly GCF_013339745.2). NCBI lineage: Eukaryota > Metazoa > Arthropoda > Arachnida > Ixodida > Ixodidae > Dermacentor > Dermacentor silvarum. Next base: position 43,508,442 of record NC_051158.1, on the reverse strand, counting down.
TGAGCGAGAATTGAGAAAACGTGTACTGTCCTCGAAGTGGGGTCATTGTGCTCGATACGCCGGCATATAAATGCGTTTTCCTTGACAGAATCACTGAAGTCTTTTTAAGTCTTTTTATATCCATGGGAGAAAGAACATTCTGTTCAACGAGCTTGCATGCAGGGAGAAATGGAGTTGGGAGCACACAATATAAAGGAAAATGAAAAAAAAATACACTGAATAATGTATTGCAATCGCCACCGTGCGACGGGTCGAAAGCGACACGTGAAGCCACTCGCACCCCCCTCCCCCCCTCCCCTCCCCCCCTATTTTTCAATGTACGCACCCCTTGGGAAAGCAACGCGGGAATGACTCGACGAGAAGGGAATCGGTGTCGCACGATATTCTATTGTTGGACGATAGCGGGTGGCGGGGGGGGGGGGGGGGTGCATACGGTTTTCAAAAGGGCGTTGATCTCGCGTTGCGGCCTGACTTCTGATATTTGGACGGCTGCTGATAGAAATCATTGTGTGACTCGGTGTCTACATTGGCTGTGTGCGCCGGCGGTGCAGTAGGCGTCAAAAGTTACCGCAGTGCGCTATCTATGAGCAGAGTATTTCTATAGCCTCGGATATTTAGTATTACACTGTACGTGTTACCAACACGGTGTTGTACGGTTTTATTAGTGACATTGGCAAACAGCTATGAACTAAATGTTTTCTCAGATCCCATTGTCGGTCAACTTTTCACGCCTACCTGTGTGTGTGTGTGTGTGTGTGTGTGTGTGTGTGTGTGTATGTATGTATGTACGTACGTACGTACGTATGTATGTATGTATGTATGTATGTATGTATGTATGTATGTATGTATGTATGTATGTATGTATGTATGTATGTATGTATGTATGTATGTATGTATGTATGTATGTATGTATGTATGTATGTATGTGTATGTATGTATGTATGTATCTATGTATGTATGGATGTATACATGCACGTACGTACGTACGCATGTATGATTAATACCGTATAGTGCTATCAAAGATGGAAGCTGGCAATGCGTGGACGAAATTAACTCTTAATGCGTTAGCATTCTTAGGCTACTTCTCGGACTTTTCGGAAGTTAACTATCATCTATGTATCTGACCAGTTTGCCGCCAACCAAGGTCACTGTGAAGTCCATGGCCGAATGGTAACAGCATGGGGCTGCTGTGCTGAGGGAACAGTGTTTGAAACTAACCGTGGAGTAAACGAGTATGTGGCAGCGTGCACGTACATATGTACCGCTCTTCAACGAACGTCTTCACTCCTGACGTGGGTCACTGTAGATGCGGGACAGGGTACGTCCGAGCTCTTCCATGAAACTCTTTGACGCCGACTTGGAACACTGGGCATGTGGCAATCGATCTCTACTAGTCTTCAATGAAGCTATTCGATGCCAACTGAAGTCACTGGGTAGTAGGTGTGCGCCGATCTACAATAACAAAGAAGATCCTGTAAATTTCTCCGATGCTGGGCAGAATCCAATCTCGTCGCGCGGTTTCCTCAAGGACAGCAACCCGATGCTTTAGCAGGCTGCGCCATTAATGCCCTGGGTATGTCACGCTTTTTAATGAACGTCTTTCACGCCAACGCTATAGCGAGCTGCCCCATGAATACACTAGGTTTGTGCCGTTCTTAAATGAGCATCTCGCCAACTCGAGTCACTGAGTATGCTTCACTGGGCGCGAAGCAAGCGAGGGAACAACTCTCGGCGTGTGAACCGGCGCGACACGCTTACCGTCTCAGAGGCTACGCGAGGACTTCTCAGTACCGCCGCTAGATGGCCTCGCATGTCCAGGAAGAAGCGCGAAAAAGGAGCCAGGTCGCCACGTGACGTTTTTGCGTTCGCACGCATCGGGGCGCTTTGCGTTTCGAATGCCATGTGCAGGCTTCGTGGTGGCGCTGCTCGATGGCGCCATGTGTTCTTAGGGAAGTGCGAGAGAGTAGTCCGGTTGCAGTACGCGCCTCATACATAAGTATTTTCGACGATGGCAATACCTTGTGCCACCATATTGATTCAATGCTGAACAGATTACCATCGAGACTCATCGTGAGATGGTTTTCATCGAATTTCTTTAATGTAGAAATATGAACTAAACGGGAATTAAAAGTGGCAGAAAAGTCAAATTTCCGTGCCCGGAGACCAAGCAGCATTGGCGACACCACCACTGCACCTTTGTAGGCACTGTGCTACTTCCCAGACATATTGCTTCGTGACAATAATGAAGCTACCTCTTGCGAGCTTTTCATATGACGAGTGAATTGTACGATACCATTTATCTTCATGCACCGTACTGACAATAATGTTTAATTGTCTGTACAGAAGTATGTTCCACCATTCTATTTCCTCAAAAATTTTATACCACATGTAGTCATTACCATACATACAACGTGCTTCGCTTCAACTTAAAAGAAACAAAAACGCAGTTGCGTTGGAACGTCAACCAAGATGCGTCAACTTTCTTTTGCAGAGAAGCCCATCACGTAGAAAGAACATCCTCTTCCCGAATCGAAGTGGAAACATTCGGAAGATCAGATCTGTATGCCATCAATTTCCCTTTCTAAACACACTCTGCTATTTTAGCGACAACTTACTTAAAGTTCAGTGTTTTTGAGTTTGCGACCTCATTGCCATTCAAAAATGAACGGCGCCAATTAGTATCGTTGACTCAATAAATGAAGTATTATGTAAAAAAAAAGATAAACTTTGCTTCAGCTGGCTAAATATACACCATTTGAATTGTGCCGAGCGCCGTTACCACATCAACCGCAATCTAAGATGTCGTAACTATAGGGCAATAACAGAAGTGGCTCACGCTTGAGACACAACCTAAGCGCAGCAGCTTTTCTGATTAGCAACGCCATTCGCGGCACGATGCACCGCAACCAACCGGAAACAACTGTTCCATATAGCTCAACAACGTCCTGCTAGCAACAGCACTTCTCACAGTGATGTTTAGGCAGATGACGCTTCGCGCACTGGTGCTCTTCACATGGCTTTTCCCACATGGTGTTTTCCCGCTTTCCTCGCTTCTAGCCATAATCAGCGAGCGCCGCAAAGCGCGTTGCGTTCGCGCGTTTCGAAATGCACACGGCACGCTCGACTTCGCAGCAGCGCCGCAGTTCCCGCTTTTCCTGGCAGGAAGCCGGCGTGGTTTTCTGGCTGCTTCGCTATAATTGCGTGCAGCGCCGGTATCAAGGCGTCAAGAAATTGATCAGCCCTGCGGCGAAGCGGCGCTGCTGTTGTTGCCTTAGACGTGCACGTGCGTATGATGTCTGCCTGGGCTGCGTACAAACACTGACGTCGTAACCTTTCGACGGCACTGGGTCTTCGACTAGGACAGCGGAGATGTCATCCGCTACACGTCCACTTATGTCTTAACTGGAATTAAATTAGTGACCGTCGTCCAGCGCACGAGTCCGCGAGAAATGCGCCAGTCGGGCTTCGCTCCAATGTCATTTCTATCGTAGCCGCAGTGGCGGCATCGTTAGTAGCGCTGCATGAAACGTCGGAAAAGAAAGTGCGACTACTCTATAACGCTTCGCAAAATTTCACGAGGCAACACGGACGTTCTTGCGCGTAGAGGTGTGACGAGAAAGCACGTGCAGTAAGCAGCGTATTACCCGCCTAATGAATCCGGTTAACCACGCAGGTATACAATTGTGACGAGGAGCCGTGCAATTTAGATATATGCGATGGTAACATATTTAAGCCTACGCTATACCTAGTTTATAAGTTTTCACAATTGACTGAAGACAACCAAGCATGCAGGAAGGAAGCAAATCAAATCAAATAAAACATTTATTCTACATTGCGTAGACACAAGTCAGGTACGTAGATTAAATGCGAAATAAAACACTACAAAAGGTAAACAAGATCAGGAAACAAAAAAAAACACATTTCACGCACAAAAATACAGATGTAAAAATTCTGCAATCAGACTGCGATATAAATCTGTCGTTTATTTATATTTTCTAAAACAGAGAAACAAGCAAAAAGGAAGAAAAAATCGGGATAGAAATTATTCATAACACATCGACAACGCGTCGACATGTTCACGCCAAAGCATTCATGAGCACGGGTTTGCAAGTACATCTCAAGCTACGGAAAGCGTCTACTGTGCCACATGTGGGGTCTGGGTTCTGTTTTTGTAGCCAACTAGATGGGTCGCTTCTTCAAATAGCGAATCGTTGTTACAGAACCAGCTCCACAGAGATGAGATATGACGCAGAGGATTCCCTCACGAGTCATTAACTCAACTAACGCACTTATCTACTCGGGAGGCTCAACATGTTTCTTTCCAGCCCACGGGGATAACGCAGCGCATCATAAACGGCCTTTCGCCCAACGAACACGCACTAGATTAGGTGTCGTTGATTACCGGGATAGCAAGAACACTGCGGGCAACAGCAGGATAGCTTCCCTATAAGCCGCTGCCATCTTTCACTTATTACAACACGTGTTTCTTGCCGCCTCTCGGTAACTGGCGTATTTTTGTTCGCGATTTCGGGCAACGAAAATACTGTATATAAGATCGAGGAAAAGATAGACTTTAGGAGTAGTGGGGAAGGCTACTGCGTGCACAAACCACAAGCTGTTCCTGTACAGTGCTCAACGACTGAAACGCGATGCTGGTGTGCAAGTTTGCTGGAGCTTTCTGTGCCAGCGGTTGGCCCTGGAGACATCGAACTGACGTAATGCGGTATACCATGAAAGCGAGTCTCTTCGTGTCGCACTGTGACTGCATTTCACCCAGAACGATCACCCAGTGCTTACCGGTAGCGCAAAAGCACCGGCCACCATGCGATCTGATTACAGCTCTTAAATCGCAAAGCACTGTACAACCACCGCGTACTGTGTATAGGCATTGTGTACAGAGGCCAGTGCTGGTCAAGCTGCGTAAGCAACTTTGTTTTCTTTTCCTGACTCGTTCTCTTTGCATGCGAGCGCTGGGAATTGGGTTTTATAAGATTTGATGCATGAGTCGATGGAAGATGAGCGCAGGGGTAAGGGATGACGCACAAGTCTGAACACCCAGTCTATTTGTTTTATAGCACCTCCCCTCTCGTGTTAAGGATTTCTTAGCTGCTTCGACTTGCCTTTCTTATACCCAAATTTATAGCCGCTGTGTTTTTGTTGCATTTTGTAATTGCGTCATTACTGGCCGATTATTCAAGAACGAAGATGCTAGCAGCTACAGCTGTCTGCACGAACCTGCTGTCGCAGCGCGCCTTTCTGTTATAAAGAAGATAATTAAATAGTTCATTAGTGAAGATATCACCCTAAATGCTAGTGACAAGGTGGCAACACAAGACAAGTTCAGTGGGTGGGGCATATACGAGTACCTTCGAGCACCGTTTTGGCGCAGAAGGTTGAAGTCTGCATTTTCGTTATCGAACTCTCTATATCGATTACAGTCGTGTATTGACGGCCTCGTAACTTCGTTACAGCCTGCTACCCCAGCTCGAGCGATTCCAGACTATGTATGCGCCGTATCCACTTTGTCTACAACTAATTCGTTCTTCAATTTCCGAAGTCGATATATCGACCCTCGAGTATCGAAACTTCCCAAGAAACTTCACCAGCCACCTAAGTCGGGGTTCTCTAACTCGCATTTCTTGCGGCCGACTTTTCTTGAAGGTTATAATACACAAGGCCTAATTACTTTATGCAGCAGCATCGGCAGCAGCAGGTACCACACTATGAACGACTTCAATGCCTCCATTAACGAACCTACTGTTAAACCTGAGCGAAACAAGAAGGCTACGATTGATTTTACATTGCCTTACGCTCCCAACAAGATAACCAACTTCTTTTTTTACTTCATCGAGTTAGTACGCTTGCTTACGACAGTAATATTAACGACAGCCCAAAACGCATCTGTCGTTTTATCAAACTGACACGTTTCTTGTTTACGTAGCTTTCCGACATGCTAGTCCCCAAGATGGCGGCTATGATGACGTCAATGAATACCGTCTATCACCAATTAGGGTCAGACTCGAAAGCATTCCGTGCGCAGAGCGGCTATCTTGATTCACAGTTACCGGAGAAGTCAGATGCGGAGTATAGGTGAGGATCAAGGCCGGCGCTCACTGAACAAAAGCTGCGTTGACTGATAAAGTACCCCCTGATAAACTGATAAACGCGAAGGAAGCGAATTTGTCGTGCAGCTTGAGCTGTAGGTTTGTTGACATGTTTGCGAGAGCATGACCCGTGGTTCCCCAGTGGCGCAATTGGTTAGCGCACGGTACTTATACGACAGTGCTTCGTGAGCTATGCCGGGGTTGTGAGTTCGAGCCTCACCTGGGGAATACGTTTTTTTTTTTTTTTTTTTTTTTTGAGCAGCTTGTACATTTTTTATGCAACAGGCAGCGTAGAACTTATGGCTTGAACGTTTACTTCAAACAACTGAAACCACTCATATCTGGAAAAACCCTGGATTTGAGAGCCTGGGAATACATAAAATCTTCTAATATTGTCGTGCGAGGTCATGCTTGAGGCATAGAGTTTTCGGCGGGAGTGTCCACTCCAGCCTAAAAGCGGTGGAGCTACGCAGCTTCTTGCCGCCCGCTAGAGGGCGATGCAACACTCCCTCTCTCCAAGGTAACGCGCGTACTAGTTATCTACTGTAGTAACTTTTCTAGTGCACTATATGTCTACTTGTCTATGTGGCTGTAGACGTGGCTTTCACTGGCTCGCAGCGCGGCTCTAAATCCGTCTTTATAGTCTGCGATTGGACAGTTTGAAATCATCGATCAGTAGGGCTGCCATGACCATAGAGTTTCACACTATAGTGAGAAACTCTATGGCCATGACCATATAAGGTCAGCATGGCGTCGAATGGCGGGATGGCGTGATCATGAACATGCATTGTGTGATGAGGCAAGGTGGCGCTATAAAGGATGTGCGATAACGTCTCCGTGGTCTTCGCGGGGTTCGCCTGCCTGAACGTCTGTCTGCTTAGCAGCTGCTTGGTAAGAACGCCTTCATTACATTCTTTTTTCCCTTTATTACGTTGCAAATTGCTCAAGTATTTGTCACTTCAGACGTAAGTTGACATTTGTCGCATTGTGCTGTTCGGCGCAGAGAGCTTTTTTCGTGTTCTCCACTTCGCGCATGATGTTCGTGGATTGCTTCACATTAAGTAATTTTGAATAAGTAATTACTTATTATTAAATAATTCAAACTTATCAAATACTTATTAGTTTCTTAATTAATACTAATTACTTATACTTATTAGGTAATTATTTCACTATAAGCAATTGGAATTCTGCTGCAATGTTGGATAACATGTGCAAAATGTTTTAGTAAAATGTATGTATGTATGAATGTATGTTTTTTGTATGTGTAGCTGTGCGTGGTTGGCCGACAACAGTAGTGAGCAGCCTTCATTCCTTGTTTGCTATGCAGCCCGAAACTACTACTTAATAAGAAAGGTTAGGCTTCAAAAGACGAGCGTTCTTTTCCTCTTTAATGCTAATGCTGTCTTGTGCAGTTTTACTGTTTTGTGGGGTTTTTCATAATATCGCCTGTTTATTCCTATTGTGAAATTTATTTTCAACACATGGCAACTGTATTGGCATGTCTTGCATTGTGCAGTGCACCCATATTTTTGTGATTGCGTTCATCGAACGTTGCGAAAACAAAAAAGTGTGCATGTGCTTACTGAGAACATGACTTGAAAATAAAGTTTCGTGTCTTCCAAAACTTGTCATGTTTATTTAAAATGTCTGCATAAACACACAGTGGCATCGTGTGCTTGCTGCTCTGGCGGTACAGCTTACACGAAGTTACTCGATGCATGCAAGCAACGCGTTAAAAATTCAATATCTAGCCTCCGGGACGAGTACTCACACAGAAGACATCTTGGAGGCCGTGTAATTTTCAAAGCGCCAGAAAATAACCTTTTAGATTAGCTTTCCTGCAGTCCCAATCTCCGAGTCTGTGTAGATGCCACACACCCGCTAGGCGCGCTGCATACCCGAATCAGCTAAATTATCAAGGAACTTTAGAATCAGTCGCAGGGGCCTATGGAAGTGTCCTCTCCTATCCTTGTATATGTTGCTCTATTCATGAGGTACTCAGCTGGGCTGCCTTGTACGCATTTTGCCCCAAAAAATAAATAAATCCACAGCAGGGCACAGGGCATAGTAGAAACAACGACAAGAAAAAGAAATTGGGGATTTCACATGCAATAACCACGATCTGATTATGGGGCACGCCGTAGCAGGAAGACTACGGATTCATTTTGAGCGCATGGGAATATTAAACATGCACAGAACGAACGGCTCAGGGGGATTTTGCCTTTCGCCTTATCGAAATGTGGCCGCCGCGGCCGGGATTTGATCCCGCGACCTCGTGTTTAGCAGCGCAACGCCATAACCGCTAAGCGACAGCGCTGGGTATAACGACAAAAAGATGGTAATGACTAAATGTATTACTTATTTTGGGAAGCAGCATATGAAAGCACGTTTTATGAGAGATGTGATGCGCTCCATATCGAAACACAAATGATTCAGCAAGAGATACGTCTGTAAAGTTTTGTTGGTGTATTAGTAAAGCCTGGCCGGTGATGGTAACGCCCGTAATTGTGAGCACATGGCGTGGAGCTTTTAATGCGAAGCATTGTTTGCCCAATTTAGCCGCTCTTATTCTATCTATCTATCTATCTATCTATCTATCTATCTATCTATCTATCTATCTATCTATCTATCTATCTATCTATCTATCTATCCGCTTACGTGTTGGTGCCGTCTTGGTCGTTTCCTTAACTGAATATAAATCAGAACATACATGTCATGAATGACATGGAAAGACATACCTGACATTATTGACATGGCATGTATGTCATGGCATAAATGACATGATGCCGCTGTTGTCTTATATTAAACTGGACATATATCAGGATGTACGCGGCATGACATGCATGTATTTACATGGCACGAAAAACGTGACACGAGTGACATATATGCTATGACATAGAATGGAATGAATAATATGAAATGCATTTCATTGGCTGGATAAATGAGGATATGCATGTCACGACATGAATGCCTGATATGCATTTCGTGTATGACATGATATGAATGACGTGACATACATGTCACGACATAAATGGCACAACTACCATGCCGTAACGTGAATAACATGTATGAAATGCATGCATGACATGAATGATGTCAAGTCATGCATATTATGCTTGCATGCCATTCTTTTGTCTTTATGTCGTCCCAGTGACCCAAGTTGCCTACGGTCTTGGTTCACTAGGTATGACTTGCGTTCACGATCCAGTTGTGGTCGTTGCATTGTTTTGTGGTACCGGCTTCGTCATCCGACTTTCGGTTCTGACGCATGCGCTACCTGCGCTATAACCTGGTGGCTCGCGCGATTAGAAGCACCGCCGATGGAAAAGCAAGTTTCCCACCATTGTTGATTTCCCAACGCCGTAAAGCAACGCTAGCGCCGATTAGCAAGCTACCTATAATATGCTTCATATAACGCCGACTCCCATGGTATTGAAAATCTTCAGCAAGTTTATCACCCTGCATTTAAGCCCAAACTCTCTTCTCCCCCCCCCCCCCCCCCTGTGCAGGCATGCGCCAAAATGTAGCCTTTTCCGTCACCATGTGACTTTCCCTCATTCTTTTCAAAGTCGATACAAATGGAGAGAAGTGTCCTCCTTTGTCCTCTTTGTCCTTTGTCTTTGTCCTCCTTTTCTCAGCTTGTCTTTTCATTTTTTCTCACGCACTAGTACATGTATTTGTCGTTTACTCTCTGCACTATGCACTGCTCAGTGTAGTGTCTTGGACCTAAAGCATCACTGCGAGTCGGCCTAGTTTGAACACGTTCATAAAAAAAAATTGAGCGCAAAAAAACAGGGACGAAGAAAAGGAGAACACAAGGACGAGCGCTTTCTAACAACTGGATTTATTTTGTAAGAACCACCTGCTTAAATACCCACAGACCTTGACCCGCCGGGGTGGCTCAGTCAGCTAAGGCGTTGCGCTGCTGAGCACGAGGTCGCGGGACCGAATCCCGGCCCCGGCGGCCGCATTTCGATGGAGGCGAAATGCAAAAACGCCCGTGTGCTTGCGTTGTAGTGCACGTTAAAGAACCCCAGGTGGTCAAAATTAATCCGGAGCCCTCCACTACGGCGTGCCTCATAATCAGGACTGGTTTTGGCACGTAAAACCCCAGAAAGAAGAAGAACCCACAGATCTTGGACCTATCTAGTGTTTCTCTCGCTTATATATACAGGGTGTTTCAGCGAACACTTTCAAAAATTCTTAAAGGTTGCCTGTGGCAGATAGTCCAATTCTAGTTAATGAGCTCGTCTACTCGAAGAGGCGGACATTACTTGCACAATAAATTGAACTGCTTAATCGAATAACTAACAAAAATTCGCTAATTAAGTTTTTAACTAATTACCTGATGTTACCAGTTAGTTGCCTGAAATTACCTGAAATTACCAGTTAGTTGCTTAACAAAGCGTCGCTTTATGCATTGAAGCACAAAATTAACTGGAACGCCAATGCATTTCTCCGCAAAGTTCGGGAATTATCTCGAAACAAGTGTCATCCTGAGCATTAATTCCAAGTGGATCCACCTTGCGAACTCCACGGCTCCAATTTGTAAATCACAATATGGGCCATCAGGTAATTAGTTCAAAACTTAATTAGTAAATTTTTGTTGATTAGTAAATTATGCATTTAAATTTTTTGTGCAAGTAATGTCCGCCTCTTCGAGTAGACCAGCTCATTAACTAGAATTGGGCTATCTGCCACAGGCAACCTTAAATAAATTTTGAAAGTGTTCGCTGAAACACCCTGTATATATAGGTTCGTTAATGCGCCTCACCTTATTCTTAGGTTGTACGTTTTGTTTTCTTGCATAACTGGCCATAAATTATCCAGGGTGCTGAAAACCAGACGTTACAAACAGTTTTTTTTTTTGCCATACAGACTTGCCTTATCAATCATTGTCTTAGGTATGTACCATATATGGGCTCTATGACGCCTGAGTTGTGGATAAATTCAAACATTCTTTTGTGGTACCTGTTGTCGTCTACCCAGAGGTCCTTGGAACTGGCCGCACCATCCGCTGGATGCAATATGTCCAAAATGTCCTCTTTCAGCGATGAAAACAAATGCTTACCCTTTAGTATAAACTTGTCCAGGCTTGCGATTGGAACGCTCCTTTCTCGTACTGCAAACCTGGCCTTCACTACATTGCCTCAACCAAGACAGTGTGCTGCGTTTTAGGCCTGGTAATTTTTGTTTACGTCAAAGTGAAAGTTGTCGCTCGCACATTTATTTGACCTGCAGAAGCGTTTCAGGATATTCGAAAAAAAAAAAAGACAGTGCTGCATTCGATGTTTTTACTTGGCTGCTGTGTTAACACTTTCGCTTGTTTGCACTAGAATGACAGTGTAAGTGATGACTGACCCTGCGAGCTGAAAAAAAGAAGAAACAAAAATAAACATGACTATAAGCATCACCTTCGCGTTAATTTATTTTATTTGGGCAATAACAGGGCTCGCCCGAAAACCAAAGCAAACGCAGGACGTAATCCTCCTGACTAGCGCAGCAGACGTATTTGTTTTCAAGAACAAAAAGGAATTATCACAATAATACAACACTTTTCCCGCACATCTAATTTAAACATGCGTTATTAGCAGCGTTAAAGTACAGGTCATCCAATACTACGTTAATAACATCGCTAATAACATTTAAAGAATTAGGTACGAGAAAACACAGCAGCCTCCACCGAACACTTCCCAGTTAGAAGGAGACACGTTTTGTATAGCACATTTAAACCGTGAGTTGCTTTGAAATTCCTAGCTTTGTCAACAATGTCTGGGCACCCTTTGCATAAACACATATTTCCATATTCAATATTTATTGTGCCCATCGAATGTCTACGTTTCTTAATTATACTATCAAAGTAACAAAGGCTGTATACATTGTTTGTTTAACCGACAAATCGCCAAAACTTGTCCCATCAACAGTAATCACCATACACCTTTTGTAACCCGTGCAATGAAGTAGAACTTTATCGGCACTAATGTATTGTCACGTAGTAGTGACAGTGAATAAAACAGTCGTAAAACTGTGTATGACGAAACTGATTCTTTATTGGGCGAACCTGTGACCACAAAAGCAAGCTACACTTGAAGCCCAAGGAGAGCGGTGAACACAGTCGGCGATCGTCGAAATCTGATCCGCGGCGAAACGCGTCGGCTTTTATACATGAGTCGTCGTGTCTTCTAGAAAGTACTAGACAATTCGCGTCGCTCATACAATCGGATTACATCAGTGTCGGTGACAACAGGCAACGGATAGAAGCATCGGTAACGTTCAAGAAGCTTCCGATACATGCAGGCGTGTACTGTGCCTAGCGATAACGTTTAACATTTGTTAGCCGGTGAAAAGCGGTCGCCGGTGAAAGATAAACATGTACACATGTCAGTATTGAACTTTACTGTGTGGGGCCACCGCAGTGCAATGCTACGGGGAAAAAACATGTAAAATGAACATTCAGGCCGTAAGACGTTGGCTGTATATTACAGTGATTTGCATAAATGCTTATTCCATGAATCAGCAAGCGCTAACTACATAGTTGCACTGGCATCTACCAAATACACACACCGAAACCACGCTGATTGTTAACCGTAATTCACCGGCGCCTGCTATAGAGGCAAGCGAGAACGTTATTTAATGCATCTGTTAAAAGCAGCGATTTTCTATCTCTGTCCGTTTAGGAACGCTATATTAGTATGGGAACATGTTAAAACAGAATAAAGCGATCTACACTTGATGGCGGTGGATGACAAGTGTTCTTTAGCTCGGTCAACAATCGCTGATATAAGCAGAATGTGACGTTCAAAAGACGATGCCACCTCATTAACAGCGCTAAGAACCTGACCCGCTTTTATATACGGCTTATTAGATAATTTCCTTTTATAATTACAAGCTCTACACCTTGTTACTCCACATTCTCTACACATAAAAGCTCTGCACCTCGGTGGGAGCGAGTCTTTGTACTTCATCAACGAAACCCTGCAGTGCCCTTGATTAAAGAATAACAGCATAATAAAAGACAGCAACAAGAATAGTTCTGAGCCGAGTTTCCACAAAATATGTACCAGCTTATTATTTGCAATCAAGTAAGTTCATTGAAGACAAGACAGCTCTTTCATGTCTTCGGCAAATATGGAATATCTCCTAGAAACAAACTTCAGTAGGAAGGTTAAGTGCCTACATGCACAGCTTCGAACAAATGTTAACTTACCGTACTTACTCAAATGTACGGCTTTCAGGCTTCAAATGCAGTAGGCTTTCAGGCTTGAAAGCTTACTGAGCTGAAATGAACCTGTTCTGAACTGAACCTCGTTGCAAGTTTCTTATGGGCCAAAGAACCTATGGCGTGCCGGGCGCTGCCGGCCTGTTCACGCAGCGTGGCGCCATCTCTCGAAGGAGGCGGCACAGAAACCGCGCCGCGGAACTCACGGACCGCTGGCGTTGAAAAGAGCACAAACAACCCTGTCTTAGCGCAAAAAGATAATTAATCAAATCTATGTTGCACTGTATCTGCCGTTTGAACGCTATTGGAAATGGTAAATTCGGCGTACAAGAAGTTACACCATGAGTGACATTGTGAACAACCACTAGGAATAGATAAGAAGCAATATTTTTTGTAGCTCGTTTGGGCAGTAACTAGCGTATGTAATGCGGTCCTGTGCAAGGGGCTGGGGGCCAGAGACCGCATTCTCCTAAGTATTTGGCTGATTCCCTGGATGATCTCCTTTTGCTCTCGCAACGATGCGCGGATGTTCTCGCATGTTGTCGTTTCTTTCTCGCGCCACTTCTCGTCTCGAGTGCCCGGATAACGGTTCTGGATTTTCACTCAAATATGTCTTGAAGGTTGCCGCCAACGGGAGCTAAAAGCGTTTGAGGCTTATAATGTCGCACGAAAGTCGGGAGTCGCCCTTAGATTCCAGGATGCGATTTGGCTGCAACTCCAAACACCACAGAATGATCGATTCCATAATGTGAAAAAGAATCTCTTGATTTTATCAGAAAACCTCGAGAAGACAGAATTCCCATTGAAAAAGCCCCGTATTCCTCATAAATTCTACATTCAGTAGCATCATACGACATAACGGAGAGAGAGAGAATAAATTTTTATTCTCAGCAAGCGGAGTCTGCGCCCTGGTTGGGCGGCCTCCTAATTCCAGGTGGCCCCGGAATTAGGAGGCGTGTTTGGGAGTCTACGACTGCATCTTCTCTAGTTAGGCGAGGTGGCGGGTAAGTTCTGTCTAGATTTTAGTGTTGCAGAATAACGGTATAATAGTTGGCATGGAAGAAAGAAGCAAAACAGGAGAGGCCCTGACATCACGTTCTTGAAGTCGGAAGTGCAGCCATGTTGGTGTGCCATCTGCCTTTGCGCCTCCAATCAGGGGTTCTGCAGCTCGCCGCAGCCGATGGGCGCCAACTTTGGTCTTGCATTGTGGCGAGCCGCCGGAATTGTGTGCCACCGACGCGCGTCACAATGAAGCCTGCGAAACTTCTGTAGCAGGTTTAGTGAAACAAACGCGCTCCTACGTTTTTCTGTGGCACATTGAAGAAGACGACGAAGACCCGCGCCGTGATTGCTTGAGTGTATCTGTTGCTGGCTGACACTCGCACTCACAGACCCAAAACACAATGTTCAAGCTTACACTCCACACTCCAAAGTCTGCTATTCTCGCGAACAAAAGGCGCGGCGAGAAAGGCACTAGAAGAAAAATCTTATCTCACTTTTGAGAGACTGAGAGCAGCAGCGAAAGCTTCAGGAGCGCGGTTGCTATGGTAACGTTGACATCTGGGGTACCCGTCCCAGTGATCCTTTGCGAAAAACATCCCGTGACTTCGACCACACTTTCGCCAATACGTCCGTGCTGCCGGGGCTCCTCCTGGATTTCCTTCCTACATGCGTTTTGGGGACTTCCTCCGTCCTTCCTGGCGTGTCCTGTCGGAAAGCCCAGGTAACGGGACTACGGGTGGAGGCGTCGGCTGCCTGCATTCCTCAGCAGGGACTCGTGCCCCGGAGTCCGAACGATGTCTGGTAGGTGCTTCTTTGCCGTTTCTGTGAGGATTTGTAGGGCTTGCCTGGAGATACTCCCTTTCTTAAAATACCGGCAGGCTGCTTGTGAATCAGTATGTAAAAAAAGTTTTTTTTTGTATGGGATCCTATATGTTCCATGCGAGATTATTCGATTTTGCATTTATGTGGCAGATGTATTTTTTTCAGTAGGGAATGACTGTAATAACGGAGCTCATACGGGTGAAGGAAGTCACATATGTTTCAGCTGAAATATTTGTGGCTTCCTGCTAGAAAAATGTCGCCAGAAAAAGACGCTCGGAAAAGGCGCCAGTCTACTTTGGCAAGCGTCGGACGTGCCTGCTTGGCTTATTCAGGTATTCAATTGGATCTCGGTGGCATGGGGTGGAATTCCGGCCGAATTGATAAGGCGTGCATTTCAAAAGTGCGACGTCTTCACGAGCTTGCATGTTATTTTCGCCATCGAATTAGATTTTTCGTTAAGCTTACATTTGTGGAAGTTATTTTTTCCTGAGCTTCCAAATATCCCGCGTTGGCCTAGAATTATGAATGGCCTATATTGGAATAAATACCTTAGGTTGGTTATATATGGCACCGAAATATACGTACACGTCGCTAAATTTTCACTACATGACATAGCCACACACAGCTGACCATTGTAACAGGTGGTCGAGCAACAAATGCCCATTCCTGCGAAAGGAAGTCAGGATTTTTGCTTACCGAAACAATCAAAGGCAGATTTAACGAGAAGAACCCGGCTCCGGATATAGCCATCTCCTTAGGCTTTATGGTATCTCGCAGATAGCTTATCTGTAACCACAAAACAATAACCATGGTGACATCAGTTTCTCCCGAGAAGTTTCTTAAACAGAGAAGCACAATGACAAATAACCAATGTCACAAAGTAGCATAACTATGCACCAGAGACGGAGACGGCAGTTCTGAAAGCTGTGTCTGCTAGAGCGTTTGTAGCGGACAAATGCGATATAGAAGTTTAGAGCTTGTCCGTGTAGTTACAGTGCTTATAAAGGTTTCACGAAAGTTCTACTCATACGTTATGCTATATATAAAACAAATTCACAACACATTAGTATTTCCCGCTTTAGATGTCTCAATCCGCGCAGTTTATAGAATTGTGACGTATTTTGTTGTTGCTGAGTAGAGTGGTAAACGGCATTACAAAGCATTTTTATTTTTCCATTTGGGAAAAGAATGACTGAAGGAATAATGGGCGAAATAAAGAACCTAGCTAGCTCTTTGCATAAGTCGATACATTTTACATTTCAAATTTAAAAGCAGCAGACCTCATCTACATTAGTCGAGTGAATGTAGAAAATAAGTGATTTCTCGTTTCCTTTGTATTTATATAGCAGCTGCTGATGTAAAGCTTCCTTTTAACAATGAATAACAATCTAAACGACAACAAACTACGCACCTGAGTAAAATAAGCCCCGCTTTGCAGGCAGGTTGGAGCGCTTTGAAGAGTTTGTCGCATGCTTCGCAACTGAAAATAACAAAACGTTAACATCTATCTTTGTGCTGCGAGGACGTAGGCCTAAGTAACGTGTTAACCAAGAATGATGAAGCCCTCAAGTGCAACAAAATACGCCCGTTAATGTGATGGCTGCGTAAAGTTATAGAAAGCGCGTAAGATTGCACTATCCGAACAGGATTACCACAGCGAGTAATTTTTGTTTCAGCATTTGTCGTTCTATCGAAAAAGAAACGCATCTGGAGTTGTGCAGTGTTTACTCAAATAATTGCACAACCGCCTAATTTATTCGATGTTATATTGTAAATGCGAGGAACAAATGCAATATGTTGCCGGCTTCAACGTGATGTCAAATTGTCAAACGTACAAATAAGAATCATTGGCGAAGTAAACGTTTCAGCTATGTAGATGTTTGCTGCCGAACAATACGGTGCGCCTTGCTGCCACATGTTGCGCTAAGAATTCACGCACGCACGCAGGCAAGCGCTGCACACACACACACACACACACACACACACACACACACACACACACACACACACACACACACACACACACACACACACACACACACACACACACACACACACACACACACACACACACACACACACACACACACACACACACACACACACACACACACACACACACACGCGCGCATTCACGCATGATCTTTGATATTTAAGTTCACTCCGCTTTATACCCGTGAAATTCACAAGGAAAAACGTGAAAATGTGTAAGAAATTGCCCTTGCGGTCCTTGTACTTACCTCGTTGACCATTTCCTGGCTCAATCCGGCAATGTCCAGAAGGTCAAGGACCAACAAACTAGTATAGATCATGCCGACCAGAGACTGAAGCGTTGAAAACCCCTCTACGAACGCCGAATATGTGAAGCTACATGCGAATAGGAGAACGACTGCACCGGAGGCCATGATGGACCACCGCCAAATGCAGTTCAGCTGCTGCTTAAGCAGCGCTATAGCACACAGGTTCATTCTCACCTCTTCAACTTTCCTAGCTGGATTCACGAAAACCGTGCTACCACCGCCGTCGATCATGCATCGAACAACCTCGTACTGCTGCCGAATGTACAACAGCAGAACCTCTAGACAAGGTCTCAAAACAACGAAGTCCACCATTTGGTACACGTAGAAGATGAAGTTACCGGCGACGCAGGATACCTTCAGCACGATGCCTTGGATACCACTATACTGGAGGTAGTCGATGAAGCCAGCAATGGAGGTGGCTGCAAATGGCCACAGTTTCCAACAAATGCAAGACAGTGCATAAGTCGTATGACATAGCAGCTTTTGGTTCGCCGGCAACACACTGGTGGCACAAAATTTACCGAAGTCTCGTAGCTCGCCGATTTCTTGAAGAAATCGAAGAGGTGGTGCCACTTAAGGGCAATACACAGAACGTTCAGCACCACCTTGAAACTGACGACAGTAAAAACGGGAATGAAGAGCCATCTGGTGAAAATGTGAACATCCATCAAGAACGTTAGAGTCATCTGATAGAAAAACAAGACATTAATCAGTATGAAAAGGAGAAAGCAGATGATGGCGTAAAATAGGTGGAAAGCTTTCCAAATCATCTTCGTCTGATGATCGTCTGTTGCTAGAAGTTTCTGGAAAATCGTAAGTCCAGAAACTAAGCAGATCCAGCAATATGGCTTGAAGTGTCGCGTCATGAAGGACATCATGGTGCCGTTATACGATCGGCGCTATATTAATAACACGGAAACTTATTCTAAAGGTCACGGGAAAACATTAGATCCTATTTGACGTCAAGACTACAGCTACCAGGACATCTGAAATGGAAAAGAAACAAGAAAACTACGTCACGCTTAAATATGCGGAAATAAATGTGCATTACGAGACCTTTGTGCACTTTTAATAAAGGGGCACTAAATGCAGCAGCACGTGATCTACTTAGTGCGCTTTACTAAACAGGCACTACAAATGTACACATAATCTGTCTATACCAGCAAAGAAACCTTTAAAAATAGTTTTTATTCATTTGGCAGGAAAGATTGATTCTCACGCGAAAAAAATGAAAGGAAAGCCTAATACTTTTATTATATTCTCTGCCGAAACATATCAGTGCCAGTTTCTCCGTATGATGTCCCGGATTTATAAGTACATCTGCGGTAATTGGACGACTCCGGCACAGAGAGTTACCAACAGCTGGCTAAGTATCGAACCTTTATTTCTTTATAATACAACACAGTTTCACGTTGCCGATTATCCTAACTATACCCCAGTAAACGCTGTCGAATCAGTGACCTCATGGGGTGCTGGGGCGGGAACTTCATGTTGGGGTCACCAGCTTTCTTTCCCTTTCTCGTTCCGTTTTCTCTGATAAACCCTCCTCTACGATAAGGGCAGCCGTTTCGCTGTTTGCAGAAGCATACTTGATCATGCCACTTGACGTAATAATTTTCTACATCGTCCTTCAAACTACCTGTGCTCAACGGCACAGAATATTTCCACAGGATGTGCCCTTGAATCTTAGACAAGACTGCAACTTGGCTAAGCTGCTAATATTTCAGCCATGACGTCACTCTGAGGTCATTGGTGCTGAGGTACAAGCCCGAAATTCTAAATTGTGCCCTGGCACCTTCATTTTTTTTTTTGCTGATATGAAGTATCATGAGGCAAATGAAGTGGACTTTGAAAGAACACCTGTAAGTTTTACTGACATTCGATTTTTGATTTGTTATTTCTTTACGTTAAGTTAAGGTTCACGCCTTAAATATTAGATGAGGAAGCACTATAGAGTGCCCTAAAAAGGAAGCACAAGAGCTCCCTCAATAGTTTAACATAATTGTTTCTACGAACCAGCTCTGATTTTGGCATACAACAAAAATATGCAGCGTGACGTCCCAATAATGTCAATAACACCAGTTTCGACAGTACGAGTTCACTTTGGTGCCAAAATAAAACGTCGTATGTATAGAGACCTTCATACTTTGTAAATGTGATTGATTTGTGCCCGAAAAGCCTGTCACTGAGTATTTTCTACAGTGAATGAATAGAAGCCTTTGAGTAATTGATGGGGAGGCGCAAGTCCTTTGTGGGGAATAGATTGGGGCGTTGTCGGATTGACCTAAGCACGCGGAATCCCATGATGTAAATTTCGAAACTTTGTGTCCCTTACTGTTTAGCAACTCTAAACTGACTTAATATTTCTGTTTGGAGGCACTTTAACAAACCTTTACACGCCAGACTAGTGATATACTTCGTTTACGGAATGCATAGACGTACTTGAGAAGACAATGGTGTCTCGAGGCGGTTACATCGTTGCAGGTTTATCAAAGCGACCATGGCGCATAGTCCTAATATGGAGGCATTCAACTGACGAACTTCACACACACAGACATATATATATATATATATATATATGTGTGTGTGTGCGTTTTCTGGTACGTTTGTTCCTTCGCCTATTTGGGCAAAACTGTGTACCTGCGGCGGTCCCTCAGCTGCTTCGATTCCATCGCAGCTGCCGAAGTGGTTGATCATATTATACAGTAACTTCGAGCAAAAGCTGACTTTAGGTAAGGTAGTGGGTATTTGGGATTGTTAGTTCATGTTCGTCGGGTTGGTATAGCGCATAGGTAACGACCACAAAAGAAGGAGAAGACGTCACACAAGGCGCAACAAGATACACAAGACGGAGGTAAAGGCTTCAGCGTATAGTACGTACCAGGGCGATAGAGCTCTCCCTTGCTGGGTACGCGTCCTGCCGTGAACGAAAGGGAACAACGCCCAACACCGAGTTCAGTTTCTAGGGATGCACGATCCCGTGCTTATAGTGAATGATGGCTCTCTCGATACAGTAAAGCGTCGAGCCTTCCTAGAACCCGTTGCTCGGGTAACAACGTATACATTCCAAATGGTCGCTGTGCGCTTGAGGCTGTAAACGGGTACGAGAAAATCCCTCTTCCACGAGTCATGTTCACGTTCTACATCTCCAACCCAGTCGAACTATTGTGGACGTATCCACGGACTTGCGTGTGTGCTGGTGCGAATGAGGCGAATGCGTGCAGCATGTGTGACGCGCTGTGAGTGCAGCATGTATTAATAATGTACGCTATGATAGGCGCAGCGCGTCGAGGCCAATGTCACCGCTAATGATCTTCGCTCAAATAGCAACATTGCAGACAGGGTCGCGAAGGTCATCGCAGGCAGTAATCAACGCCAGTGAACGCAATCGATCGCGTTTGTTTCGTACGGTATGTCGCGAACGAAGGCTTTTCATGTCTTCACTTGGTTACGCTGGTCACTTTATGCACTTTATGCTCGGAATTATGATTTCGGCGAGGTGGCTCTATGCATTTTCAACGAACACTAGGATCAATGAACTCGATGGCATTTTCTTTTTTCAGAATGAGTCGATGAAGAAACGCTATGGATTGAACGGGACGCAACTGCATAAAAAATAGCACGCGGCGTCGATGGGGCAAACCAGCGCTGTACATTATAAGGCCCCCGAATTTCTATCTTTGGGACGGTAGAAACTTCGGCAAGGAATTAGGGTGGTTTTCAGGAGGACCGCAACTGGCTATCAAAAAACCTTTCTTCGTAGCAAAGCCAAGGTATATGTAAACTGGTAGCGTAGCTTCCATAGAAGCCCACATGTCAAGAAAATGACGGCTTGGGGCAACCATCGCAATCTACGTATCGGGGAGACAACTAACAGCAAGCAAAAAATTTTAAAAATCAATAAAAGTGACGTCAGAACCGGAAATGACCGTGACGTCAAGATCTTATGCTGCTTGGCGCGAATGTTTGAATTTATTCAGCGTCCGGCATTTCAGTCGCAATGCCAGCAGCTATTTTTCTTTTGAGGCTGAGGCGAGCTTGAGAATCGCCTCAGCTCAACGCGCCAGCATGTGGTTAAACTATAGGAATGGCGTGTGTTATAATGTGATCATAATTAGGCTGTTATTGACGGCAATTGCTCCAGTAGGTTCATTAGGAAGGTGAGCGAATAGGATGCTAATAAGTCACAGTGCCACAGAGGTTTCAAAAGCAACTTCACATTTATTCTTCTAGAATAATGCAACCAATGTAATTGAGCAAACAAAACTTGTTTAAATGGATGAAAGTACTACAACAAATGGTGAAAGTACTGGGCCAGCACAGTCGTAATGTATAACAACATATGCGGAACCTTTTCACAGAATCATTCGCAATTCCGCGCGACACCATGTATTCATATCCAACAGTTACAAGACAAGACATTTCCCCACATTGTCATTTGGAAAACCTTAGACTTACTAATTTTACTTCCCGTCCGACACTCAACGCCTGTGTTACGGACAAGAGAACGAACATAGTGCGACATTTCTTCGCGGAGCATTCCGCATTTATCGTCACGACGAGACACAGCGCGCTGGATGTCGCAGCTTGAACTTGCACGATAACAAAAAAAAAAAAAAAAAAAAACTGCACTCACCTTTCCCCAATGAAAGCCCTGCGCCCGGTCACGCAAGATTTGAAGTGAAGTGCCCATCACACTTAGAACAAACACGCAATGAAAAAAAAATCGGATGAAGCCGCAGCGTTCAAGTGAGCAACGCCATTCCGCACGATATAGTAGCTGGTTTGCACAGTATTTCCAAGGCTAGCGCTAGAATCACTGGTTGATAGGGGTCACGAAGAACTAATAAATTTCGAAATAGAAACTATATTACATTTCTTGTTTTAGTACAGCAAAATTATTTGAAACGGAATGTTTACTCGTATGACAGTATTCTCATTAAAACTTTTCGAACACTTTCTTTTTCACATAGGTTTCCTAGTTTGTGTTCGTCCCCCCCCCCCCCCCCCCCTCACCTAGTCGCGCTTCAATCGTGCACCCCTAACTGATATCTCTGGTAATCGGCTTTGGCACGCTTTTCCTTCCAAGCTTCGATCGCGACCTATTTAGATGGACATTGGCAAAGCCAGGTCCGAATACCGAGGCCAGTTTCGTATCCTCAGCAGTGATGGCACCGCCGTCGTAAATTGCCTTTCACGCAGACCATCAATAGCGCTGCTTTCGTTAAAAAAATATATGCTGCTGCCTATGCCTAACGTCGTGAATTTTGCGTGCAAATAATTTAATCAAATATACAATAATAAGAGCCAAGAATTAGCGCTTTATCACGTTGCAAAACGTAGCCTCACAAAGGGACGATCGTGAGCATGGAACAAGCCGAGTCCATAGTCAAGTCAGTTGTGGCTGTGCTCTTGCCATGTGCTGCTACCAGGGGGGTGAATCTTCCTATTGATAGCTTTCACGTGACGTCACGCACCCACCTTATCACCATGTCGGGGCACCAACATGGTGACTACGAGCACTTCAATCCATCTTACTGAAAGCTTTCACGTGACGTTACGGGTCCAGCTTATCATCGTGTCGGTGCACCAACATGGCGGCTTCAATGACGTCAGTGCAAGCCATCTATACCTCCCATTGGTTCTGTATAACAGACGCTCAGTCGACGCTAGCGCCAAGGCACACTTCAGTTAAGCCCTATAGCGGACAGATGACGGTATTACGGCGGCGAAAAAAAAAATGCGAGGCCATTTTTTCTTTACTCTCCTTTCGCCATAGCACTTTTTTTCTTCCCTCTTTTTGATAACGTTGCTCCGCTCGCTTCTCCTTTCCCTCATGACTTTCCTATCCCTAATCGCATGTCTCGCCTTCTCTCCCCTCATTTGTCGTGCAGTACTTTTTTTTTATTTCTTGAGCTGTCCGAGGCGCGATCTTTTTTTTTTTCATTTTTTGATTGTCGCAGGCATTATCAGACGCACCGCCGGACAGAAGCGGGCGCTCATCTCCTGCCTGGCCGTGCCAGGCGTTACACAGTGTATTCGCGCTTGTGCGCAGTTGGTTGTTTTTGCGTTTTCATGCACGCAATCCCGTTCATTACTACGATCAAGCAAGCATGTGCCCGAAATTATATATAAAAAATAGTTCCACTTACAACCCAACAGTTCTTTGGACTCACGTTATTGTGTTAGTTTGCGAAAACCATAATTGGAGCAGACAGTGCAACACACTATACATAGCATGCAACAAAACGCGCATGGTGTTTCATGTACGCGCATGTAAAAAAAACATTTATTGTAATTTGATCTAATTGTCAATGCGCAGAATAGCTTCTCCCGGCCTGCTTGTCGCTCGGTCCATGAAATCCACCTCCTGTGAAGAGTGCGCCGAGCATATCCTGTGGTTGCTGACCTTATCTCTGGGCAAACCCATTAGGTCCCTCCTTCCAGCGTAGTTTAAAACCGCTTCCATCATGAAGAACAGTGAAGATCATAAATTATAACATCGCAGTTGGAACATGCAAAACTGATGCTCGTTTGCCGTCGCGGCAGAGTACTAGTTGTGATATATCTACCTTAATTCTCAGAATCGAATTTTAAAACGATCGCCACCAATTAGCTAGAAGTGCAAAGCGCACATCTACTCACGTGTTCCTTGCGGTACGCATAGGTGGTACTCTATTTATCAGGAGCTTTATGTTCGCTGCTTGTGGCATAAATATTTACTGCATCGTTGAGGTGTTCTCAAATCAGCTAGCTCCAGCCTCACCACCGGACAGCCATGCTCTACTGCACACAATTACTATCACAAATAAAAACTGGGAAGTAAACTCCAAAGTGCTCACCTGTTGTCTTTATGGGTGCGGTAGAATTTCACGTCGCATGGTTCACTACGTCTTGCTGTGTTCGTACACCATCGAACCATAACACGAACAGTGACAGCTGCGAGACATTGCGGAAAAAAGCCGACAAACGTGCAACGATCGGGCACCACAATGGATCGCACTGCTAGCGAGGAAGGCGAAAACCGCAAAACTGACCGCGTAATGCCAGAAAAAAAAAAATTGCTGCCATTTTGGCCGTTATCAGCACGGATGACGTCGAGCGCGGGCCGCGCCAGCCGCCCCGCCGATAGTTGAAGGCGATAGAGAAACGACAATTGAGAGAGGGTTGGCCAAAAAAAAAAAAAAACGGAAAAGTGATTTTGGTTTTGCATCCATTTCATGGATGGCGCTGCAATTCGCGTGGACAGAAAACCAGTGGAGCTTCCGAGGCCTGCTGCTTCACGCCCACTTTTGTCACGGTCGTGTGGGTCAGAAGTACGGAAGGCGTCATTTATTCGTGCTTTCAGTGCTTTGTGACAACGCACGCGAAACAAAAATTGCGGCCGTGCTGCTCAAGCGACTGAACGTCGAGAACATCTCGAGGTAAGATAAAACGTTGCTCGTTTGAAGCTTGCCTTCACTGCGTGTAGGGCTGTAGTGTACCATTTCTATTCCTTCAATATTGCTACGCCGCTGCTGCATTTAAGTTGAGTTGCGCTGAGGTGTAGTAAGCAATTTAGATAGGCTAATGTCTTTGAGAATGTTTGGTTATTCACGTAAATTGGCTGTATTTAGTGCGTGCAATATATAGTGGCCGGCTCAGATTCGCCGCTATGTGTTTGATGTTGTGAGATGACTGGCGTCGGTCACTTCGTTTGAATGCGCTGGCATTCTGATGAAAAAAAAAAAGAAACACGCAGCTTGACAGCTTGGTTAGGACAGGCGTTCTTTACGTGAGCAAGCAAGGTTTTGCGTTTACTAAAGCGCCGGTAGGCACGAGGAAAAAAGTTTTTCCGGTTGCCTTTTTTTCGAAGCGTTCGATTTGATCAGTGCTCGCTGAAACTCCCCGTCATCAACGTCAAAGGGGATCACTTAAAGCAATTGATGACCAATCACGCGAGCTGAACCACACCTGTTGGAACGGCACTATAACACCCTTTGGAAGAAACCGATGAAAACAGAATATTAATGCATTTTTGTCAATTTATTGCTCGCGATACTGAACCCGTGGGTGGACAGCTCGGCTAGTTGTGGTTGCGGCAGTTAGCGTCACCATGTTTCTGGTGGCCAACGGGAAGTAATCATATTTTGCATACTTGGGTTTACCTTTAGAACCTGCTAATATTTACAGTGAAATGGCAGAGTTATGCGTCGAAATAAAATGGGCTTCCTTTTTTTTCTACTTATGCACATTTTTTTTTTGTTTTTTTTTTGTATTGGTCGCCTCGTTCGTTCCGTCAAGGGACGGTGCTTTCGCTGTTGGCGCTTCGGCTACCGTTCTGTTCGTCTGCTCCTGGCGATCTCTGCACGCATTTACCGTCTACTGTTCGCTGCAAGATCTTGTTTCTGTATCGGCCAGTGTTCCAGCAATGTAAGGGAAACGGAAGACCGCAAAGGCGTACTGTGCGGTTCTGTGGTGGGCCCACACGAGGAGAGACAGCAGGGCCACCTTGTTTTTGCTTCCAAAAGCGTGAAAGGTAAGGACGATTTTTTGTAGTCGCTATGTATCGAATAGCTGCTAACCTCTTTGGAATTCTTTTGTGGCATGTAAAGACATTGAAGCTACCTATTTACAGCAGCTCCCGAGTCGAGTGAGTGCTAGCTAACCCGATAACGGGAATTGCTTGTCGTTATATTTCGGTGACTGCTGTTCGTCTTCTTGTGGGAAAAAAAGTATTTTTGCTGAAGATGGGTTTAAATGCATGCTGCACGAATTAGGTGATTAGGCTAGTGAACATTGTGCTTGAGTAGTGTTCTTGGTTAGACATTGCAAACCGCCTGAAGCTTCGCGAGGAGTGGAAGACCAATTGAAAGAGCACTGCGCAGTTACAAAATGCACTGGTAAACGTGTTTTTCTCGGAGTTGCCTGCTAACGAGGCCGGGTGCATATTACGTTACGCAGATGAAATTTGTGTCCCTGAATTTCTGTGAGACTGCCTGTATGTTCTTTATTAGATATTCAAATGACGAGCAGATATCCCCGAGAACGAGCGAATTGACCTTCGCAGCGACTCACGCTGACACGCAGTTATTACGAAGGGGCATACGTGGGCGCTTAGCGGGCCGCTGCTCCGGTGTTCCCAAATGTTTTGTGCTCCTGTGCTGTAGAAATTCTTCTAGAGTAGGCAATGCTAATAGACAGTTGACCAGAGGCTTCCAACTTCTGGAAGCTAATCTTCCTGTAATAGGAATTCTGCAGAACGAGGAAGACGGGGAGTAAATTAACAGGTTCAGCAAACTAATGCGTCATTGCCTTATTTGCAGATGAATCGGAAATTCACGGAGCAAGATAATTTAGTTGTAAGGAACTGATAAGTATTTTCAGAAAGCGATTGAGAAAAAAAAGCATTAGAAAAGACACTATTTCAATAAGCTAGAGGTTAAAATTAGAACTGGCTCGTTAAATTCTTGTGCCATATCTTTACCATAGATTCCACCATAAAATATGAGTTGACCAACATGAAATGAAAGCACTCTTTTGCAGAAACAGTGCTGAAAGTCG
This sequence comes from Dermacentor silvarum, assembly GCF_013339745.2. Taxonomy (NCBI): domain Eukaryota; kingdom Metazoa; phylum Arthropoda; class Arachnida; order Ixodida; family Ixodidae; genus Dermacentor; species Dermacentor silvarum. The sequence goes on along the minus strand of NC_051158.1, from coordinate 43,481,452 downwards.
TTCCAGCAATGGTGATGTGTGTTAGCATATAACTTATTACCTCCATTTGTTTCAGGATTTATTCCGGAGCCCTCCACTACAGCGTGCCTGATACCGAGAACTGGTTTTGGCACGTAAAAGCCCAGAAAGGTTTCAGGATACAGCCTCAGCAAGGACGATTCCACCTCCACTGAATCGCTGTCTCGTCTGTGCCATGGTATGCGATATGCGATGTCCTTATTCTTTCAGCAAGTCTTACTAACTGATAATTTTTCCCATAAATAATCACAAATAATTGTAGCCACAACCAATTTGCTTCTGCAGGATTGTCACATGGGAAGCAAACGAACATGACTTTTGCGATTCAGAAACTGTAAGAAGCTTTGTTATGTACTTATGCGCCTAACCCGAATCGTGCCCGGCGATGACCGACCTCATGCACAAGGTGCATATTGCGCAGGATCGGATGTATGCGGATAAGTTGGCGTGCCTGGGGCGGGAGGTTTATTCCTTCCATCACGTCATTCTGAACGGGGTGATGGAGCCGGCCGAACAGATGCCTTCCCATGGGCGTTAGTAAGAGACGTTGCCTCTGGCTGACCTATTGGGCGTCCAAAAGATCTCCTAAGCGAGTTACGCGCTACCCGAGTGCGAAGAGACGGTCTGTGGCGGTAGACTGTGGGAAGCCGTGCGCCAGTTTAGTGGCCTTGCGCAGCATGGCGTCTAGGCGCCCTCGTTGATTACAAGTAGTGGAAGGAATTACGATAGTGGACTCTACCAATAATACACGCATCCATCAGCCGTAGCAACTCTTCTCGATTCGCGGAAACCAAAGTGGCATAAGGGTGTCACCTATGCGCAGTTCAACGGGGGATCGGAAGGTACCGCTCAGCGAGCGGATGACTGCCAGTTCGGACTTTTGTGGGGTGCAAGTCAAATCGCCTTTCCTGGCGTATACGACTACCGAGTCAACGGCACCTTGAACGCTCTCCTGAATGTCACCGCCGAAACCACTGTTCGTCCATATGGTAATATCACCGGCGTAGGTTGCGTGCGCGACGTTGGGTATCAGGTCTAGCAGTTCTGGGAGTTTGGCGAGAGCAATGTTGTACATACAGGCGATAGAAGGGATCCTTGGAGTGTGCCCTTACCCAAGAGATTAATGACACCCGATCGATATGATCCAATCCCGATGGTGGCTGTGCGATCGCAAAGGAGAGAGCCGGCGTAGTTATACACGCGATTGCCGCAGCGCGAGCCAGCAACATTCCGTAGAAATAAGTCATGGGTGACATGGTCACAGCTGCGCTCTTTAGGTCGAGGGCTAAGACGGCGCACGCCTCCACCCTCGGTGGTGGATCAAGGATGTTGTCCTTCAGCTGCAGAACATTCTGCGTAGACAAATGCGATCTGAAGCCGAAGTGTCTGGGAAGAAAGTATGCCTGCTCTACCAAGTACGGCTGGAGCCGGCACAAAAGAACGTGTTCGAGGTGTTTGCCAATGCATGACGTCAGAGGGATGTGGCGGAGATGGTCCAGTTTGATAGGTTTTCCTGGCTAGGTCATACGCTTGCGAAGCTAGGATAGATAGCTACGATTGCGAATCTTTTTATTGAGGCATTGCCGTTTCCACCTGCGTGAAAGCACCCGACATGCATCCCAAAAATGAAGTAGGTGGAGGCCCACGTCCGGTTTCTCAGTTGTAGTGGTTATCGGGCGCATGGCAGCCTCCAAATCTTCAGTAAGTGCAGCGAGATATTGCTCATACCCACCCTCGACAGGGGGATCCTGACGGCGTTCCCTAAACAATGTCCGGTCCATGATCGGACCTTGCCTTCGGGTCGCCAGACCCTTCGGTGAGGTAAGACCGTGGGCACAATGTAGTGGTCGCTACCCAAGTGCTCGTCAAGAGGGCCGTGCGCAATGACTCATTCGACATGCGTAGAGATTGTAAAGCCCGCGCACTTATCGCGCGAGCAAGGTTCCCACCCGCGTGGGGAGCTATGGATCTCTAAAGCGGAGGCTTCTTTTGTCACTCCAGAGGCGTGTCCCCTTGGCTGTAGGTCGGTGGTAGCCCCACATCGGGTGCGGTGCATTGAAGTCTCCGTACACGAGCAGTGTGCATCCGAAGCGTTCGAATTCGATAAGAAGACAATGAAGGATTGCTTCATAGAGGCAGGGGAGCTGTACATGTTCAGGTTGTAAAGGCTTCGACTATGTTTGCCCTGTTTTGGAATTTCAAGAATCCGGTGGGGGATATGTCTAAGGTATGACGAATGCATGTTATACATTTTGATATCAGAGCTGCCTACTAGTGACGAATTCCCCGCGTAGGCGTTTATCCTGTTAGCTTCGGGGTACAAATGGGTTCCTGCAATACGATCACATCAGGAGGTTGTTGGGTTGTGGCGATGTCCTGTTGCAGGGAGCCGCGCTTTTGGCAGAACCACCTTCAAGTGCATAGCCGCACCGTTAGTTGGCCCTCGCTACACGTCGCCGCTATCATCATTGCGAAGTGGCGGTCGTGAGTAGGGGCGGTTCCTCCTGCTACCGCTGGGTGCGAGCTGAGTGCGCGTATTCACAACCATGGTAGGGAGACCCTCTATACGTGTCACCATGTCGGCTATGAGGGCGTGAGTGCTTTTCTCCGAGGCGGCAATGGCGTCGGTAATCTCTTGCCGGAGTGACTGAGTCTTCTGCCGCGCACTCGAAAGAGCTGCTAGCAGCTGGGCGTTGGCGTTTCTGATAGCTTTTTTTACCCGCGCCTGCAGCTGTACGTGACGCGCCTCCATGTCACGGCGAAGCGAGTGACTTCGTAGCTTCAGGGAGGCGTTCGGTGTGGAAGTTTTGGTGAGTTGTGCGGTCAGCTGGGAGGTGCCCCCTGCCCTGCTTACCTCCCGGGGTGCGGGTGAGGCGGTGGAACGTACCGGGGCCCGCGGAGTACGGCTGGTCAGTCGGCTGCTGGGAGTCCGAAGATTTATAGAGCAGCGCTTCCTTGTACGGTTGGGGTGGCGTTAATGGAGCGCGGTCCTTCCCTGTGGGGCGGATCACTGGCGAGTGAGAGCGTGGCCTTTTGCGAGAGATGCACCGGGACCTGGCGCATGACCCTGTTCGTCCATAGGTGTTCGCTTTTTGTGTCGCCTTGACTCGGGTCTGGCATTTCGAACGTACCAGTGAGGCCGAGCAGGCAAGAGGTGGCGGCCGCTGCTACTTTGCCAACTGGGTGAAGCTAGTGGATTTGATGTGTGGATTATCGGAACAGCCACTTTGGAGTGTATGGCCCTCCTCTTCGAGCGTCTTCTTAACCCAGGTCTTACTGAAGGGCTGTCGCTGTCGTTTTGGGCAGTCCGTTGCAATGGTTGGATGATCGCCGTCGCAGGATAAGCAGTGAGGGGTACAAGAAGGCGAGGGAGTCCGGTTGTCGACTCCGCACACTATACTCCGGTGTGGGGCAGTGGTCATCACGGTGGCCCATTCTGAGACACGTCCAGCCCGTTGTTGACGAGGAAGGTTCGCATGGCAGCACATCTCCGCCCCGATGAGGCGTACAAAGCGAAGCAGTCGGAGGCCCTCGAACGTGACTAGGGCAGAGCTCGAGGCGCCCAACATACCTGCCTGCATTATGTGTGCCAGGCGCACGCATTTCTTGCACTAAGAGATAGAAGGATGTGTAGTGCTTCTAGCCCGGGACAATACCCTTTACGTAGTATTCCGGCGTGGCTAGGTTACGCTAATACCGGGTAGCTACACTGCCCCATGATAACATGCTCCAGTTTGAGGAGGGCGTTGAATCCGTGCGACAGCGTGTACCAAGGACCGCGAGATTTTGATCTGGTTGAGTCCGAAGAATGAGGTCCCCCTTATCTTCAATTACAGGCCTGCTGTGGCCCACAGCGCACTGGTTGGTAGCCAACTTGTCCTAACGAAGGCCGTCCAGTGGTCGTAGGATGACCTTCTCGTCTCTCAGTGGTAGCGAGGGGAGGTGAGCGAGTCTATTGCGACGATGATCGTTGGGCTGCGCGGCCCTCGGCTCAGGCGGTGTTGGGAGAGCTCCAGTTGCCCCAGCATGCGCATGCGCCTAGTGTTTGCTGCGTTGAACTTTCTAATTGCCGCTTTCCAGTGTTTGCTGCTATAGAACTTTCCTAATTGCATCGCTTTCATATGTGTCCATCGTTGTCGTTGTCGTCAGTCAATCTCTCCCGGTTGCGCCTAGCTCGGCGTTGGTTGGATCGCTTGAGGACTGGCTCTTTCGTCAATTGAATCCGTAATTACCCGTCATATCGCAAAGTATGGTGAGACGGGCTAGTTGGGATACAAGTTTCCCTGTCTATGTTTTTTACGCTGGGCCAATATTCACCGTCGGAGGCAATTCACTTCTCATGAGTTGTGTCTTGGTGAAAGGTCAATGATCTTCCCAGCAGATCGACCTCTCGACGCCCAAATCACTGGAAATACTGGGAACCGAGGGGCTCGATTAGGTAACCACATAAAGCCAACAGACAACGAAGCCAAGGAAAGCATCGAGTAAATAAGTATAGTTGAAATTGGAGTTGAAATTGGAAAATAATGAAGAAAAGGGAAAATAATGAAGAAAAGGGAAATGAAAGTGGAGGGGAGTCTATAGCCTGTCCATCAGTGGTTGTCGTATACAGTCAAATCTTCTTCCGTGAGGCCTCCCGGTGGCGGAGGGGATGAGCCCCGATCCGCTTCTTAGAGCTCGGCGTTGGTTGGATCCCTTGATAACTGGCTCGTCGTCGAAGAATCCGTAAGTGGTGGTGGTATATTCGGCCGATGTAAGGTGTGAGGCCAGGCTAGTTGGTATTCCATATTGATACGACCAGTTTCTTGTGTTTTTGCGCTGGTCGTATCAATATTCGCCGCTTCGGAGGCAATTAACTTCCCATGAGCTGTGTGGAGACCTGGTGAAAGGTCAATGATCTGCTCAGCAGATGCGACCATACTCGACGCTTCAACTGGCTGGAAAGAAACACGGAGGGAAGCGAAATTGACAGCAGGCTGTGTGCGTCACCACCGGCGAAGCTCCGAGTCGAAGCATCCAGGGACGCGAGGCAAGCCGAGCAAAAGGACGACGCCTCAGAATCCCTGGCTGGGGATGCCCGTCAAATATCGTTGGTGGTGTCTCGGAACAGTGGTGCGGCACGTCTCTTCTCGACGAGTGCTAGTGGTGTTTCCCGGTATTGAATGTGCAGTTTGTACTGTACATAAGAAATGGTCGGCTCTGTGATATTGATTTGTGTATTGTACCACCTTTTGTGCAAAAGTTGCTAATAAAATGCAAAATAAACAGCCTCTCTCTGTCTATTAATGCTTTGCCAAAACACGACAGCCGCAAGCTGTGACATGCTGGTTGGCGAATCTTGAACGGAATAGGCTAGTTTTAAGAAACACGGATGCGCTGCTGGCACCCATTTAGTATTTGTACGTAAATGAAGCGACCACGAATATAATGGGAGGGATGGGAAGGTGAGAACGCCTATAAGGGGAGAGGGAAGAAACAGATTGTCGCAACTACCCACTAGACTGCGTCGGGTATGAATGGCGCGGCTGAACACGACCACGCGCTCCCTGTTCGAAGGCTGCGCTCACTGAGGGCTGATGGCCTCGTGTGAGCTGTGTTCTCCCCCGCCTACTTCGCGTCAAATCGGGAGGCTGCCCGAAGGGCAATTCGCTGTCTGCTGCTGCTCCTCTACGTCGCGCCAGTGTTGTCGTTACGAGCGTTGGCAGTCATCTAGTGAGATCTGCTCTTATTTCCCCGTAAATGTGGGACACAATGCTTGGCAGCGTAATTAGTAAGCGATGTTCCCTGCAATTTATATGACAAATGAAGCTGCAAGCGTCGCTTCGATCGTGTTGTTTAAATACTTTGCTATATCACTATAAATTCTTAGCTTTTCGGGCGATACAGCGACTATACTTCTGTTTTTGTCTCCGTTACCACGGTGCGCCACAGACGGTACTCCTCGCCTTCGCCGTGCATGGCATTCCGGTGTTTATATTGAACTTACGGCGCTCGACGCGGAAAGCCCCGTGACCTTTGGGTTTGTGCGTTTATCTGATCGTGTGTGGATGCCGTTTTATGTTTGCGCCTTTTCACGGGTTGCAACGAGTTCGAAAAGAGAAAAGATGCCCTCGGCACCGAACGGCTTCATTGTTCTGCAATCGAGGTGGCCAGTTTCGTGACCGGTGTGGTGTCCGTTTCGTTAACTTTTAAAGTTGTGTGCAGAACAGCGCGTTTACCCAGGACAGTTTTTGCGGCTCAGCTCTTGGCGTCACACCAGATTCGATTTCTTGAGGAGCTGGTATTGCATGGTGGGAACCTCCTAAGTTAGCAGAACGTATACGACTGGGCTGCAATAAAAATTTATTTTATTTATTTATTTATTTATTTATTGATACTGTCATCCCAACTTTGGGCTATTACATGAGTGATAGGTGACAATACAAGCAACAATATGTTTGCAGGATAAAGAAATAAAAGTAGATTTTGGGGATGCACTGATAGTAATACCATGGCAAATACAGTATGTAATACTTTCCAGGCTGTTACAGTTCTAACATTTGGCCGAGTTATGGTATGCGTACACATGTACTTTGACATTTTGTAATTTTATTGCTAACAATCGGATTACATAAGCGTCGGTGACAACAGACAACAGATAGACGCATCGATAATGTTCCAGATACTTCCGATAGATGCAGGCGCGTCCTGTGCCTAGCGATAACATTTAGCATTCGTTAGCCAGTGAAAAGCGGTCACCCGTGAAAGATAAACATGTACACGTGTTAATATGGTAGTTGTCAAGGTAGACGAACAAGTGCTAGTGAGGGAGATCGGCCTATAATTTTTTACTTGTGTTTTGCTGCCACATTTATGAATTGGGATAACTTCAGCACGCTTCCATGCGCTGTAAAAGGAACATTGGCTGAAAAATTAGTTAGAAATTTGGAAACGCACTCCGCGTACCTTTCTAAACACTCATTACGAATTTCGTCAGGTCGCGCACTTTTTTAGTATTCATGTTGAGTACGAGGTTAAAAATACACCCTGTTCGTCAATTCTTATATCTTGAAAAGGCGGCCTTCCAGATTCATCCGTAAAATTGAGCAGGAAGCCATTATCGCGTGTGAAGACTGACGAGAAGAAAGTTGAAATCCTGTGCCTTCTTTAGGAGCGCTATCTCCAGTTTCATGCGAACGAGACGCAGCTGCGGGGTTATTATATTGCCAAAATTTTCCGGCGCCGGAAAGATTGCAATGTGGCGTTATAGAAGCTATATTTAGATTCTTTGATTAGCCCTTTTAACTCTCGGCTCATACTAGAAATGCAGCTTTTGTTGATTGGCCGACAATTCTTTTAATAACAATAACGCCAGCGCGGTTATCGCCGCGCGCGTCAGCTTGCGACTATTGTACTGGCAAGTGTGCTGTTATAGTGTTTCGGAGACTGTTAGACATGGAGAATTATTTCGATTTGGAATACTGTAGCAAGAAACTGTCAAGTATGAGTGAATGTGCCAGTAATTTCTGGTCATGAAATTGCCAAGATTGTAGTCTGCAGCCGTAATCACACTGCCTAAACTATTGAATGTGAGCCTCGTTCTGTGATTAACCGCATTTCTTAACAGTTACTTAGATATTTTATTCGATGATTATTAAGTTTGCTAGCTTTGTGTTCCCTTGTGAGCTTTCTACGTGCTGTGAGAAATATCGGCAACCTAGTACCGCTTTACTTATTAGTACCCGAGATCCGAACAACGTTTAGGAACTAGTTCGCGCTTTCTGTTCCCTACTGTTTTGTGGAACGTTCAATTTTCTTTCTTTACATTACCAGTCAATTTTCTATTTGCTCTATTAATATCATGACTGGTGTGTTAACGCATGCATGTTGCACAGTTTTGGGTATCTTAAGATTCTGTATGAAACTATGATGTTTATTCTCCTTGTACTGTTTCCGTTTTTGCAATAAAACAAGTCATCTGATGCTTTGTGTTTGCTGCTGGACTTAATTATTTTTGTTTTGGCGCATGTTTTATAGTGAAGCTCAGGAATTGCTAAGACAGACTGCACAGTGCGCGACACGCGGAAGAAAACCACGTAGCTAGCACAACGATACAAAAAAATAGCCGAAAAACGCCACGACATGACAGGCAGGGCTGGCATAAAGAAAACCAAAAGTGGAAATAGCAGGCAGGTGCTGCTCCTGACATACGCTCGGCGCCGCCATACACGGTAGATATCACCACTTTTTCAAAGCAGCAGCACACGAGGCAGATAGCGCCGTCATGTCTAATGCGGCGTCGCCAAAGCAAAAACTTGATCGGTTTCAGTATATCACTGACAAAATACATGCAGTCAAATTCAGCAGATACCCACATGCCTTCTCTCACGGGCACTTTCGATAGTTCTGTAAGATACACACTTCGGCAGCGAGCCTTTCGTCGTTGAGATAATTTTTCGTTCGGGGTTTACGAACCAGTTGGCGGAAGGAACGAAGCTATATCGACTGCTACAGACGCTTGATTTCTTCCGAAAAACGTGGCAGAAGAGTATACGAATGCTTCCACGAGAAAAACGATTCTTGCTAGCGGTGTTCGTCAAAAGATTCATAAAAAAAATGTACGCATCGTGCATCCGTCGCCGTCTACTTAGTGACCGTGCCGGTCAGTAGACCAGATGCTTCGTCACGTCGGCAGCAGACGAACCGCCAGCGGCCACCGCTTGCGAGAGCAGACACTCGAGTCATTGCAATGCCGACGACGTTAAAAGATAAGACCTTGAGAATGACACTTGTAACACAGCGACGTGACCACCAAGCTTTGCTCAGGCGATATTCTATGCCGGCGTCGCACACCAGCACGATTTGGTTTCGGCATCCAGTCAGCCGTCTTAAACCACTACGCCATAGGAAAACTGCGAAAACGACGCAGGCCACTTGCAAGCAGCCTCACCATTCGGACGCACGTTCGTGCAGCTCCCAACTTTTCTGGGTACGGCGCCGCCGAAAATTGAAGGGGCTACACCATCCTTTTCGTGCTTGACCGACAACTCATTCGACGCTTCTACGCACCAAGAAGGCACGGAAAATCACATTGACAGCCCGAAAACACCCTCTGCCGACGCCTGCATGGCGGACGAAGAATCTGCTTCAGACATTGCCGCCGCTTATACCAGCATGACAAACGAGTCATCTCCTGAGATTCCGGCGACACCGGTCTACAACCCCTTCTCCGACCTCGCAACTGAAAACGTGGCTGGAAATTACCCTTTCGAGGTAGGACCGAGCACTTCTAATTATTCTAATCCCCGTATTGACAAACAGACCTCGACTCGACCCTCCACTCGAAAGACTTCTTGAGGGCGGCTTTTCATTTCACAAATAGCCCTCCACTCGAAACGCGCCTTGAGTGAAGGAAAGCTCGAGCGTTTTACTTGAGTATCTCGAGGTAGCCCCGCAGATACCTTGAATCGCTCCTTGAGTGCAGTCAGTGTGTAAACATGGTTGCGTTGTGATCTGTCGCTCGCCTCTTTTTCCGATGGACGCCAGTTGCCTCCGCAGCTTTTCTTTCGTTAACGATGCTGCGCATTTTCAAGGGCATCGTTTTACGGAACGGTGCAATCCTCGGGAGCGCTTCGGCAACAGAGTAATTCTACTGCGGCGCCGAGACAGATCGGCCGTCCCTTCAAGACTGCCAGCTAGTGCAGTGACCTGTCGTCTTATTCCGTGCATGAGCCAGTTGATGACCTGCATACGTGTATTCTTCGTGCGAGTGCTATTTTTCGTTGATGTGGTTCTCGCGAGTGATCGTAAAAAGCAGCATCGGTTCAAGCGCGGCGCGATACATTAGTGCGGCGCACTTCGAACCTATGAAAACAACTGCGAATATTCTGCCATTAGTGCGTGTATTGCCTGTGCGCTCGATCGCTGTATGCGGATCTGGCTGCGCGAGCGCCGGCATTCGCCTCACCTGAGCAGCTCAATACTCAGGTAGTACATCACTGACTACGCTATTCCAAGGACGGAGAAGTGCACCGCAGCAATGGCGAGCTGCTCTATAAACGACCAGGTGCGCTCCCTTAATTTTTTCAATAATTTCATGCAGCTAGTTGCTCTAGAGAAAACAGTGTACTGTAGTTTTGCGTGGGAAGTGTGCAGTTGCTGGTACTTAAATTCATAAGCAATAATTACGTGAGCCTTTCTTCAAAATATTCCGTTTAATTACGTTATCATGCCTATTAACATCTGTGCCGAACGAGGAAGTGACCAACCTTGAAATCGCTTTCATAATTACACCACCAGGGCAACAATTTTGTAGCGATTCCTTCTCCGACGATATTCCTTTTCGCACTTTTCGCGCTTGGTCAGTGGTGAGAGCGACGCCCCGCCCGCGTTATCAAAGCGATGAGCCGGCTGTGAACGGTGGATGATAAGAGTGGCATATAATCGAGCGCAAGGCATCGCTACAAAATCGCGGCCCATGTCTACGCAAGTGAATGAAATGTTTTATTTCAGTACAAAACATAGAATAACAATACAACAGAGGATAGTCTTTGTACAGTCTGTTTCACACTTAGGGGGAAATCTCGGAGCGCATTGCATCGCGATGCGGCGAGCGCTGGAGTCGGGTGCCGGAAGTAGCTCGCGCAGGCGCAGACGGTCGAGGCGCGTTATCTTGAACCGCATAGACTGCTACGGCGGCGCGCGCTGGCCGCCTCGTCGGGAAGCGTGCTACTGTCAAGGGCAGTTCATCGTTACTGCGGGCACTAAGCCGATAATGTCAACTAAACGTTGTGCGCACATTTTTGTCTCCTTCTTGTCGCTGCGTATTACGGTAGCACACGCAGTGAAGAAATAGGCGCGCACGCACTAAGTATCTCGGCCTTTCGAAAGAACAAACGAAGCGTGCTGTCAAAAGAACTGTGTAGAACCCCATGTTTGCCAATGAAGGCTCAGAGGTTTGCGTCGCATAACATTTAACTAGCATTTAAATAACAACTAACATTCAACTCGCAACTAACATTGCACTAACAAGTCTAGTTCATCGATACTGCGGGCACTGAGCCGATAATGTTAACTAAACATTGTACGATGCCAACCTCTGAGCCTTCATTGGCAAAAATTGGGTTCTATACACTTCTGTTGACAGCACGCTTTGTTCTTTCGAAAGGCCGATGTACTGAGTGCGTGCACGCATATTGCTTCACTGCGTGTGCTACCGTAATAGGCAGCGACAAGGGCCGAGATTTTGTAGCGATGCATTGACTTATTCTACTCTAATCTTATCATCCACCGCTCAAGGCCGGCTGATCCCGTTGATAACGCGAGCGGACCGTCGCTCCGACCACTGACAAAGCGCGCGCGAAAAGGCATTATATTACCGGAAAGGCATCGCTACAAAATACCGGCCAAGGAGACGCAAAAATGTGCGCACAACGTTTAGTTAACATTATCGGCTCAGTGCCAGCAGTAACGATGAACTGCCCTTGACGGGGCGCGCGCTTCCCGACGATGCGGCCAGCGCGCGCCCCTGTAGCAGTCGACGCGGTTCAAGATAACGCGCCTCGATCGTCTGCGCCTGCGCGAGCTGCTTCCGGCACCCGACTCCAGCGCTCGTCGCATTGCGATGCAATGCGCTCCGAGATTTCCCCCTAAGTGTGAAACAGACTGTACATCACATTATTTTTATTGTGATAAAGAAAGGCTGTAGCAGTGACATAGCTCATAATACAGAAAATGCTAGCATGTGCTAGCACATGTATGTCGCATATCTTGGTTGCGCACATTCCAGCTATTAATGGGTGCTTTATGTAAGTGTTATATCGCTGTAAGTTGGTCTGGCTGCGCAAACGCCAGACCAGCTTAAAAATCTATCTTTGCAATATAAATTAAAACAGTCCAAGGTCATTAATGTAAAAAAAAAGAAATTCGTGTTCCAGAGCACAATGGACATCTTTAACGAATGTATTTCCTATTTACTTAACAAAAGGTCGCTTTATGCATTGAAGCACAAAATTTCTCCGCAAAGTTCGGGAATTAATATCTCGAAATTGGTGTCATCCTGAGAATTCGTTCGAAGTAGATCCACCTTGCGAACTCCATGGCTACATTTTGTAAATTGCAATATGGGCCACCAGGTAATTAGTTCGAAACTTAATTAGTTATTTTTGTTAATTAGTCAACTATGCATTCCAATTTATTGTGCAAGTAATGTCCGCCTCTTCGAGTAGACCAGTTTAATAACAAGAATTGTGCTTATTTTATTATATGGTATTTGGGAGATGTTGACGCCTTTAATTGGCGCTGGCTACTCCTTTTCACCTAGAGGTATGAAAGAAAAAAATTAACCTACACGCATTAAACTTGAATGTCAACTCCAAATCACAATAACACAAATTCCAGTCACATAAGTACACTAATACCACACTAATGCTGAAAGTCCACTCAGAAAAACGGCACACAAAGTTCAGTCAGATAGGTGCACTAAAGTAAGCACAAAGTCCGGTCACGTAACTATACTAAAATCACGGCACATAAGATAGCATGGATTCGATTAAAATGAAAGTACATGAACCCAGGTGTTGAATTGACCATAGATTAAGTTTATCACAGATAAACACTCTTTTTAATAGCTTCCGAGAATATTGCTCGCTTCTATAAATCTTTGGAGGGCCATTAAGGCTCGTCTTTGCAACGAATATGTTGGCCAAGGACCTAATATCGTCCTGAGGCTGAAGGGCCTGCGGTCTAATGCCTCTAAACACGTGCTAAACGTTGTCTGTGTGTGTCGTGTCGCGGACATTCTAACAGAAAATGCTGCACACCCTCATCCGCGTGGCCGCAAGTACATTCCGGACTATCAGCTCTTGAAATTTTTTGTAGAAAATGTTTTATGTATGCGGTACCGAGCCGCAGACGGTGAATGCGTGTTTCAAAGGCTCTGGTTGTATTCAATGTGGACGGGATTTTGAATTGAAGTGCAGGGTCAATGTGAAATAAATCTGAAGATTTCGAGTTCGGATCAAACCATGTCGCTTTGCAACCACGGACTGAGATCTGTCTTAGTATGCGCCGCATTTCTCCTTGCGTTAGAGGGAGACCGTATGTGACGGTATTAATATGCGCTTGTCTAGCAGCCATGTCTGCTGCAACATTTGCAGGGATATTGCAGTGGCCACGTATCTATTGGAACATTATTGTGCGAGTTTTTCACTTGCCTTTGTGAGCTCCTTTAGTGTCTCATAAACTAACGCCATGTTTTGGGAATTGCTGATGCCACCACCAAGTGACGACTAAGCTGCTTGTGAGTCACAAAGGATGACCCATTGGTTCCCTTTTTGCGTTGAATTTATGTATCGTAACAAAGACAATATTGCAAAAAGCTCTGCTGTAGTTGATGTCGTGTGAGACAGTTTAAACGTCTGTATTCGGCTCCATTCTGGTATGACAAAGGCAGCTGTAGAAGAATTTGTTTGACAGGAACCATCTGTACACGCTTGAATATATCCAGGGTACCGAAAGCATATCTGGTACAGCGCTAGTTGTTGGGCTGCTAGCATAAACATGTCCCGTTTGCGAATAATTCCGTCAACCGAAAGTTCAACTTTTGGGGCGACAAGTCGCCATGGAGGGTAGGAAATATCTGAGATCCAAAATTCTTTGTGTGGTAGTACATTTTTTTTTGCACCTGAATCACAGTATTGATGTTCGCCCTGTCTCTCTCAATAAGTGTAATTGCTAGTGGGTGCCTTTTGTGCTGCACTGAAACGCGAAAGTAGTGTCGACAGGTTTCAACCGTCCTTATAATAGGGAATGGAGGATGACGTGTCTGCAATTACTAAGGAACTTGAGGTTGCTCGGGGAACACCTAAGCATACTCTAAGGCTCCTAGCTATTAATCGTTGAAGTCGCTCTTCAGATGAACGGGAGATTCCATGCAGAAGAGGTGAAGAATAAGCTATTTTTTTGCTTTATAAGTGCATTATGTACTTTCAGTAGTGAAGAAACTGACCCTCCCCATGTCGTGCCTGCTACGCGGCGAAGAACATTTATTGTTGCGTTTATTTGTTCTTCGAGTGCTTTAATGTGAGCATTCCAAGAACGTTGTCTGTCTAGTATAACGCCCAGAAATTGTGTTGTTTTACTATGTCTAAACGTTGCCCCTCAAGGCACAGCTGAAAGTCTTTTAGGCATCCTCTGGTAAAGGGTAGCACAGCCGTCTTACTGTAAGACAGCTCAATTCCTCTTTCTTTTAAGAATTTGTCCACAATGTTTAGGCCTTCCTGCAAAGTTGATTGAACAAGGCTAGCACATGAACCAGAGGTCGAAATACAAACATCCGCATATGTAGAGTAGTGTAGTGCAGGTGGAAGTATCCGTAGTAAATCCGCCATTACACAATTAAAGAGAAACGGGCTTAAGACACTGCCTTGTGGGACTCCTTGAATAAGATTATGAGAGGAACTTTTTCCTTCGCTTGTTTGAATAAATATTGATGTGCCATTCAAGAAGTTGTATATCCACCGTAGCGCCCTTCCAGAGACTCCCAGTTCTAGCAGACCACACAATATATGAGCATGACTGACTGTGTCGAAGGCTCGCTTAACGTCTAAAAAACCGCTATTGTGACATTTCTCTTAGCTCGTTCATGTTCAACATAGGTGAGGATATCCAAAATTGCATCCATGGTGCATCGCCGCCTTCGAAATCCTGTCATGTGATCTGGAAGTACTTCTGTTTACTCACACCACCATTGCAGCCTAGTGTCAATCATTTTCTCCACGACCTTGCATAGACAGCTCGTCAGGCTCACATGACGAAAAGACTCAAGAGATAGAGGAGTTTTACCAGGCTTCAATATATATCACACGTGCTGTTTTCCAAGAGTCAGGGACATACTCATTTTTCCACAAGTCATTCAGTAACTCCAAAAGTGCCAATCGACTATTAGGTCCTATGTTTTGCAACATACTGTATGTAATGGAATCTGGACCTGCAGCAGTCTTTGTCTTACAAGACGCAAGTGCACATTTTAGCTCATAGAGAATTCATAGTCTAATTGTACATGTTGTGACTGAAAACACGCAAATTTTTTTTCGTTTTGCCATTTTAACTGAATATTGAAACTCAGGACAACTAATAGAAACGCTTGTTCTAGTTATAATCTTGCAGAATTCTTCAGCAATCTCTAATTCTGAAGTATCCTTGGCTATTGTGAGAGCACGAAATGGTTATGTTTGAACAACAGGGCCACTTAATAAACGAATAGTCATCCATAATCGAGGAACTGCCGTCAGGAGAGACAACGTATTGCAATATTCACGCCATCTTTTTCCCCCTAATTTTTGTAGTCCTCTTCGCTTCTATATTTGCACTGCGGTGGTAAGCTCTTTCTGCTCTTCTTATAGCTCTCAGATGTTCATATTCTCCATCAACTGATGTGTATTCATCAGGAATGGGCACTTGTTTCGTACAATTTCATTGTTTCTTGTATAACTGATGTGAGTGTCTGTACGTCAGTTTCACAATCTACTCGACTGGATAAGTGTTGACTAAAGAGCTGCCAATTTGTTATGTCCACGTAACTTCGTTTCGCAATGCTTTTTAACCATGGATGTGATATAAGAATTGGGAAGTGATCATTTTCACGTGTTTCTGCGTCTGTTGTCCACCCAATATTGGTAACAAGATCATTAGAGCATAATGTTACGTCTATACAACTCGCATAGCGATATCCACGCATAAATGTCACAGATACATCATTCGATACTGACAGATTGCATATTTCCACGGCGCATTGAACGATATTCCCACGTGACTCACAATGGTTACTCCCCTATGTTACGTTGTGTGCGTTAAAGTCACCACATATGAAAATATTTCATCTTGTGATGCTAAAAATATTAATCAAATCACCAGTCGTAATACGTCTCGATGCTTGCAAGTATATGCTTACGATTGTTATACATTTTTTGCGAGATATACTTTGCAGGCAACATATATATTCAGGAAAATCCGAACTGCTTGATTGAATAAGGTGAGAGGGCAAATCTTTTCGAACGCAGAGCATTGTTCTACTGTTTCCCGATGGACGAGACGATTTATATATTATGTAATTAGAAATACGAAAATCATCACGTACGCCAGCGTCTTGTATGCACACTACAGGGAAGCTGTATTGTGCAACTAACTTGCGAAAATCAGCAGATTTGGATCGAAGGCTATTAGCGTTCCACTGAAATATTACATTTTCGTAACGGCTATTCATAATTGCCATCCGGTAGCGCTGATGTGGATAGTTGATTTATTAATGGCTCCATAGACAACAGTGCCTTTACCTCCGGAAGCTTGTTCACCTGAGGTAGAGATGTGACAATTGCTCGAATTGCTGCAAACAACATAGGTAGAATCATCTGTCCAACACTGAGTGACGTGGTGTTATCCTATAGAATGTCGATCTTCAGGCCGCCGTTTCCGATGATCGCTGAGGGGTGTTCTGAGAGGAACGCTGAGGTTGTCCTAGGTTAGGTCACTGATATTGCTGTGCTGTGTGGTCTTCAGTGGCAGTAGCGGAATGATGACTCCGCTGTCTCTGGAACTCTTGCCCAGCTGGCTGCTTTAATGCCGACGCATACGATGGTTGTTTTGATTTTTGTTCAGTTGCTGTAAACTGACGATTTTTCACTGGGCTTACTGCATCAAGATTCGGAAGAGGCTCCTTGTGTCGTGGTTGCTTCGCATGAATTCATGTTTGCGTAGCATGGATGCGGCCTTATTCTGCGGACATCCTGAGAAGGGAAGCCGTATGGTTACCCGCAAAATTTGCATATTTAGGCTGTCGTACAGACTTGCATTCAGTTAGCTCATGGTTATCGGAGCAAATTTTACATCGACGTGATCCGCGACAGTTTTCTGCCAGGTGTCCAAATCTTTGACAATTATAACACCTCAACGCAGGACCAAGGTACTCTTCCACCGGGTGGCTGGTGAACCCCAATTGGATACTCTGAGGCATAGGCTTGTCATCTCTGAAGTGAAGGATTACACTGTATAAAGAGCGGGATTTAACTGTATCATCCTCCAGACGGTAGTATCTTGCTTGGCGGCGGACTGATATTAGTCCAAAATCTTTCACAAACTTGAGCAATTGTCCTTCAGTGTATTGAAGAGGCACGTGATGAATCTTCCCGAAATTTCGAGTGTACGAAGCCGGTATGTAGGGCTTGTAGTCCTCCTACTTCCTGTAGTAAAAGCAGATTTTTCACCGATGCCACTGAGGCAAGACACTGAGAAGCTGCCGTCTCTGTTTACTCGGGACGTCTGAACTTTTTTCTTTGCCGCCGACACAATTTCTGAGGAAACACGATTTGGATTCACTTGCCAAAAATTGTGTCCTTCTGACGGTCGGAATACCACTGGGATTCCTTCAGTTTTCTTTTTGTAGATCACAGATGTGAAAGGTGCTTCATCACACTCAATGTCTTCATAATCGCTTAGGTCATAGTTTGAAGTATTGTCGTTATCTTGATTGTGAGTTTCCTCAAGACGGGGTCTCTTGCTCTCACCTTCGCTGGGTTCCACCTATGGTCACCGGAGGCGGGCCATCAGCACCTTGATGCTCAAGGACTAGCCGTGCCGGCTTGATATCATTCGCATGGTGCACGTTGGCAGAATCTTGGACGCGCTCCTGTGTTGCACTCATGTGCTACAAAACACGCTGGCGGTCATAGGGCTCGTGCCGCCGTTCTCGGCTGCCTACCGCCATAGCGGTTGGAGACACTCCGACGGAGAAGGTAGTGAAGGCTTCTTACCTGGATTCCAATGGGCTCGTAGGTCCGCTACACTTCTCACTCAATTTCTGAGTAATGAAGTCCAGGCACAATGTAAACAAATAGTAAAACTGAAGTAAAAGGCGAGCAGCAAATAACAGGGCCAGCGCCTCGGAGAACTTCTTCCTCTTCCACCTCCTTGCTATCTTGTGCTATCTGCGACATGCAACCTTTAAAAAATGTTTGAGTGTTCGCTGAAACACCCTGTATATAGAGCAAACGCGACTTCTTCGTCGCGCGAAAGGCCGTGGGGGGAAGTAAGGGCGGGGAGGTGACGTTTAGCTGCGGCACCAAATGCGTAATTATATAAAAACGCTGCGAGGCGTGAAGGTGGTAAAGACTTCCGGCGCTGCTCGACGAATTTTCCGTTCTGATCTCGTCGGAAACCTCCGAGCCGCCCCCAGAGGCTCTGGCAACCGTCACCAACGCCGCGCGCGTTCGGTGCGAACGCGAGCAAAACTGCGACGGTGTCGACAACAGTTCTGCGCGTTGCTGGTGCTGCTACACGTCGAAGTTTATGCAGCTGATAAAAATACTATCCGTACGCCATATAGCTCTCTACTAATTTGCTAACGCAATTGATACTTAGCCTTTCGCGCGAAACTGCGACATATTTTCTATAGGATACTCGCACAGAGGCTAACTTTGATCGGCTGCAGTATCTTCCATACAATGCAGACGTCGTCCCGGACCGGCATCGCAGCTCGCACTTCCCGTGGCTTAGGGTCAGGCATGAGAATACTCGTTTTTTCTGAGATGCTTCATAGCGAGCTCGACACTTCGGCGTGGTGCTCACAGACGCAAGTAGCTGAGGTTTGTCTATTATAAGATAGACATGCAAGCTGTTTTTTTTCCTGTCTACGCCAGAACTGTCGGCACTACCAAACATCGAGTGAACATGTCGTGGGTCGAAAACTTCACGAGGCACTACCCCCAAGATCGGGTAATTGTAGGCGGCCGTTTTCACTCCAGGCTTACGCGTTGGTGTTATTACTCAGAAGAGGGTCATGGTGAGCGCTTATAACACCAGATGGCAGGTAGAATCTCTTTTGCCAATAAATTAACCTTACCGACTCATTTAGGTCAACACAAAGGCCAACAGGACAATTCCCCTGACCTGACTCTTTTGAGCCATCTCAACGAAATAAATTACACCTATGCTGAGTATCCGATGGGTAGTGACCATTATGCGTTGGTGTTTTGTGTCACTCGAGGGCGTAAGCCACGGCAATGGACAGTACCGCTGTTAAAAAGATGTCAGAAGGGACAAGTACCACACCGATGCTCGGCGAGTGCGACACTCCCAAAGATTGGACGAGCCCATTCGACAAATCCATGCGGCCAAGCAGAATGCCGCAGCTAAGCTTTCTGTCATGTTTGATGCTACCAAACCGGACTCTCACTTACTGATTCCGTGGAATCAGACTTGGTGCCCTTAAAGCATATCGCCGCTTCTATCGTACGGCACGGCATAGGCGCGCTGTGACTCGCACAGCCAAAGAGATGGAGTACTATGCCACCCTACTTGTTCGATCCTGGCAGCTACTGTCACTCATTCCATGACACACTTCATACGTCTAATGCATGGCATATCTTCAATGCCCTGCGGGGACGCACGGAGCCACAAGCGTTAAATATAACACTGAAGTTGAATGGGTCCTCCAACGAGTTGGCATTAGAAGCGGGAGACATGTTTCCTCCAGCCTACGCGAACATTTGCACTATACCCATAGACCCACCACTCGAAGTTTGCAAGTAGGATGTTCCTTTCGCTGAAGGCGAGCTAGAGGCGTCATTGCGTAACTCTAACCACCACAGCGCTCCCGGTCCGGATGAAGTACACTACTCCACGCTTTGCAACTGTCTGCAGTCGCATAAATTTGCGCTTTTGGCGTAGAATAACAAGTACTGGGCAGCGGCCCAGGTCACCGCTTCATGGAAGGAGTCCATGGTGATCCTATACCGAAGCCTGGAAAGCCCATTCGGATGCTGCACGATCCAAGGCCGATATCTCTGACGTCGAACATCTGCAGGATAATGGAGCGAATGGCGCTACAAAGATTGGAATAGCAATTCGAGAAGCATATTACTCTTGCACGCAAGTAGGATTCCGTCAGGGTCTCTGCGCGCAGGATATCCTTACAAAAATACATGCCAACCTACTCCCGGAGTCTAGCCAGGCCCAGCTACTAATTATAGTCGAAGTAGACATCCGAAAAGCTTTTGATTCTATTTCGCACGTTACTTTGCTCGAACGGCTTTTGGCTGTAGGTATATAGGAAAATCCCTAACGGTTTCTGGCTGAACGTACTTTCTCCGTTTTAGTCCGGGATACTATTTCAGACCGGCAATGTAACTTGATGGGCATCCCTAAAGTGGCCTTTATTTCACTTGTCAATTGAATATGTCCCTATGTCATATCTCCTGGAACAAGTGCAGTCAATAAGGATTCAATACGGTATATATGCGGATAATATCACGTTGTGGACCAATTCTGGTTCATCTAGGGAACAAGATACCGCTACTGACAGGTTTTCTTTCAATGCACGAATAAATTCGCACATGTGGCGTGCACATTTTCCCAGAAAAAGAAAGAGCACTTCTTAGTAACGGTTCGAAACAAAGGGTCTGGTCGTACCGCAGCTTTCTCACTCTTTGATTGGGTAGTTTGGTAATTTTCCGCGAGAATACAATACGTATACCCGGCATGCAAATTGTCCAGGACAGAAGCGCTTGAGTGTGGCTGCACAGCACTTCCGTCACCTGCCACCAAGCATTACATGTTACGCAGCGGATTGCCGAACGCGCATGGGGAATCAAGGAGTCAGATACCTGTTGCTCTTGTGGTATCAAACATCAAGTGTGCTTATCATTATGTGCGCACCAGCCATGCGCAACCTCTTCAGCTCGAACGTGTTAACCATAAAACAACGCGCGAGATCACTGGACCACACCAATGCACACCCATCACTGACCTACCTGCATGTAGATGGTTCAATGCCTTGCAGGATTTGGCAGAGCGGCCATTGCAAGCTCAGCGTGTCCGTCTCTCCACGAGGACAGCTGGCAGCCAAATCCTACAGACATTCGGCTATTCGATAAACAAGCTCGATCCACTACCATCACCGTGGAAGTTCACTGACTTGGCTGATGGAAGGTCTTTGCCCATGAACGCGAGCACAGCCAATACGTCACCGCGTGAAGCAGCTGCAAAGCGTCACGTGAAACTGCCCAGCAAACTTGCTTGCGACGGGGTCCTACAACTTTACACTGAAGCCGCCCATTCTAACTACAGTGTAGCTACAACTTATGGCGATAAGTCGGCTATAACCACTGCCGCACAGGACACTATCGATAAAAATGACATAGAACTAATTTATTTTTAAAAAATACCTGAAAGGCCCAAAGGGTGTTGAGTAAGGGGGGCTTTAGTTATTAGAATCATAGCAGGAAGCAAACTCGTAAGGAACAGGGTTACAAAGCAAGTAAACAATAAATTGTAACAAAATAAATTGCAAAAGCACCTTGCAAAGTCAAGCAGAAAAACATTCTAACGCAAGAGAACAACGCAGCACATCACAATTAAACGCAGTTCCAACGCAACAGAACAGAATAAGTTTGCAAAATAAGCACTAAAAAGGGCATTTGGCTGCAAGTGAAGTAAACACATGGCAAAATAAACAAAGCAAGAACTTAAATACAGAAACTGTTATAACGCTATGGCAAAAAAAAAAAAAAGCTGGCAGATCCCACGTCCTCGGGCAATCGGTGTTATGCGAAGCAGTGTGCGGGGATCCTACCAAGTTAACGAAACGACCATGAGAGCACCAAGACGAAGGCGGTTGTTTCATGAACTACATGACATGCATGCCATGACATTCATGTCATGACCATGTCCGAACCCATTTCAGTGGTTTTTTAGTGTTAATCGTTTTTCGCTGAGTCACTGCCTTTTTTCTGAGTCATGCTCATGACTTCAAGCAAAAGCTGACTTCAGGTGAGGTAGTGGAAATTTGGGCTTGTTAGATCACCACAAAAAGAAAGAAGACGACACACAAGGCGGAACAAGACGCAGAAGACGCCGGTGGAGGTTTTAGCGTAGTACGTACCTTGGCGATAGAGCTCTCCCTTGGTCGGTACGCGTCCTGCCGTAAACGAAAGGGTACAACGTCCCACAACGAGTTCAGTTTCTCGGGAAGCACATGACCGTGATTATAGTGAATGATGGCTCTACATTAAAGCGACGAGCCCTACTAGAACCCGTTACTTGAGTAACAATCTATACATGCTAAATGATCGCTGTGCGCTAGAAGCTGGAAATGGGTACGAGCAAATCGCTCTTCCATGAGTCATGTTCACGTTCTATGTATACATCTCCCACCCGATCGAACTATTGTGGACGTATCCATGGACTTGCGTGTGTCGTGGTGCGAGTGAGGCGAATGCGTGCAGCATGTGTGACGCGCTGTGAGTGCAGCAGCTATTAATAATGAACGCTATGATAGGCGCAGCGCGTCGAGGTCAATGTCACCGCTAATGATCTTCAGACAAAAAGCAACCTTGCAGACAGGGTCGTGAAGGTCATCGCAGGCAGTAATCAACGCCAGTGAACGCAATCGATCGCGTTTGTTTCGTACGGTATAACGCGAACGAAGGCTTTTTACGTTCTTCAGTTGGTTACGCTGGGCACTTTATGCTCTTTATGCTTGAAATTTTGATTTCTGCAAGGTGGCTCTATGCATTTTCAACGAACACTACGATCAGCGAACTCGATGGCATTTTATTCTTTCAGATGAGTCGATAAAGAAACGCTACGAATTGAAGGGGACGGAACTGCACAACAAATAGGTCGCAGCGTCGATGGCGGATACAGCGCAGTACATTAAGAACCCCGACTTTTATTGCGATAGCAATTATATGGACACTTATTAAACCGGATTTCTGCCATCGGCGTCGCCGTCGCCGTGAGGTTCCGTATAGATTCCAAGGGCGATAAAATCGTCGCCGTGCGCCGTATGCGCGAGCGAAAACGCGGGGGGGGGGGGGGTTCGATTTGATCAGTGCTCGCTGAAACCCCCCGTCATCAACGTCAGAGGGGCTCACTTAAAGCAATGGATGGCCATTCACGCGAGCTGAACCACACCTGTTGGAACGGCACATAACATCACCCTTTGGAAGAAACCGATGAAAACAGAGAATAATGCATTTTTGGTAATTTATTCGCTCGCGATACTGAACCAGTGGGTGGACAGCTCGGCTGGTTTTGGTTGTGGCAGTTAGCGTCACCACGTTTCTAGCCGGCAACGGAAAATATGAGGGTAAGTCAAATTATCCGCAATTTTGACATAACTCTTTTTCATTGTTCGCATACTGACCTGTTTCCCCGTTTATTTTATTGTTATACTGTTGTAGTCATGCTATAAAAGTATGATTCTAATTCCTCCGTTTGTCTTCCTTTTCTCGTAGATAGATCATGGCTGCTCCATTAGAAGTTTACACCACAGAGGAACAACGAGCAGTGATCCAGGTTTTGCGGTCGGAAGGTGTATCAGGGGCCGCAATCCATCTGGTAGCAACGGAGTGTCTACAAATGGATTGAAAAATTCAAGAATGGTCGCACAAATGCTACACATGAGGAATGAGCCGGACGACCATCTACGGCCACAAATAATGGCAACTTTAATTGTGCGCGTGACATGGTTCTGTTTGACAGGCGATTGACTATTGATGAAGTGGCACATCGTCTGCAAATTAGTCGTGGTTCTGCCTACGATATCACCCACAACAGACTTGGGAATCATAGTCTGTGCAAGATGGGTCCCAAAAGAACTGTGTTGCTTAAGCAAACGCGCTTGGACGTTTGCCAAACACATTTGGATCGCTGTGATAACGAGCGTGACGGCTCGTTACTATCACTGGTAATCATCACTGGTGATGAAACACGGATGCCTCATTACGAGCGGGAATGTAAACGGCAGAGTATGAAATGGAAACACCCACAATGGCCCAGCAAGAAAAAAGTTCAAAGCCCAACCATCCGCAGGAAAACTGATGCTTACCGTTCTTTTGGGATGCACAAGGCCCAGTACTGGAACATTATCAGGGGAGTGGCACAATTAACAGTGCGTGTTAGTGAGATGCTTACTCACAGGCTAAAGCCTGCAATTCGAAGCAAACGCCGAGGACTACTGTACAAAAGTGTTGTGTTTAGGCACGACAATGCCCGTTCATATACTGCTGCCCAGACTGCTGAAATGCTCAGGAAACTCAAGTTTCAAGTAATGGCTCATCCTCCGTATAGTCTTGATCTTTCCCCTTCTGACTACCAGCTGTTTGGTCCACTCAGAGGCATTAAGAGGTCGTCGATTCCCCTCGGACGAAGAAGTGAAGGACGCGGTGCATGCGTGGCTCGCTGCTCAGTCAAAAACGTTCATTTCTGAGGACATCAGGAAGCTTGTGAAAGGATGGACCAAGTACGTTGAAGAGCAAGGAGACTATATTCAAAAATGACGTTAATGTGAGTTTCCTATTGGTATTGCAATAAAATGTATACCTGCATTGCGGATGATTTTTTACTTACCCTCGTATTTTGCATACTTTGGTTTACCTTTGTAATCTACTAATATTTACAATGAAATGACAGAATTATGCGTAGAAATAAAATCTGCTATTTTCTGCTATGGCATAATTTCTTTTCTTTGTATTTTGACGCTTCGTTCGTTGCGCCAACGGACGGCGCTCTCGCTGTTACCATTTCGGCTGCATTTATGTTCGTCTGCTCGTTGTAACCTCTGCACACATACACGCTTTTACCGTCTACTGTGCGCTGCAAGATTTTGTTTGTATATCAGCCAGTGTTCCAGGAGTTTTAAGAAAAAACTGGAAGACCACAAAGGCGTACTGTGTGGTTCTGTGGTGGGCCCCCACGAGGAGAGAGCAGGGCAACTTTTGTTTTTGCTTTCCAGAGAATGAAAGGTAAGCACGCTTTTTATACAGTCGTTATGTATCTAATAGCTGCTAACCTTTTTGGAAAAGCTATAGGGAGAAAGGGAGGGTGTTTTGTACGCGCGGTACGTTTGTTTCTGGCGTGTAAAGACCTTTGAAGCAGCCCATTGACAGCAGCTCCTGAGTCGAGTGAGTGCTAGCCAACCCGCTAACGGGAATTGCGTGTCGTTATATCTCGGTTGCTGCTGTTCGCCTTGTGGAAAAAAATTGTAATTGGTTTTGCTGAAGATGTTTGAATGCATGCTGCACGAATTAGGTGATTAGGTTAGTGAACATTGTGCTTGACTAGTGTTCTTGATTAGTCATTGCAAACCGCCTGAAGCTTCGCGAGCAGTGGAAACCAATTAAAGGAGCACTGCGCAGGCACAAATGTACTGTAAGCTAATCTTTCTGTAATAGGCATTCTGCAGAATCAGGAAGACGGTGACTAAATTAACAGGTTCAACAAACTTATGAGTAAGTGCCTTATTTGCAGATGAATCGGAAATTCACGGAGCAAGATAATTTAGCTGTAAGAAACTGATAAGTAATTTGAGAAAGCGATTGAGAAAAAAGCATTAGAAAAGACCATATTTCAACAAGCTAGCGGTTAAAATTAGAACTGGCTTGTTAAATTATTGCGCCATATATTTACCATAGATTCCACCATAAAATATGAGTTGACCAACATGAAATGAAAGCACTCTTTTGCGGAAACAGTGCTGAAAGTCGTTCCAGGAATGGTGATTTGTGTCAGCGTATAACTTATTACCTCCATTTGTTTCAGGATTTAATCCGGAGCCCTCCACTACAGCGTGTTTCATACTCAGAACTGGTTTTGGCACGTAAAACCCAAGAAAGGTTTCAGGATACAACCTCAGCAAGGAAGATTCCACCTCCACTGAATCGCTGTCTCGTCTGTGCCATGGTATGCGAAATGCGATGCCTTTATCCTTTCAGCCAGTCTTGCTAACTGATAATTGTTTGCGTAACTAATCACAAATGATTAATGCGACAACCGATTTGCTTTTGCAGGATTGTCACATGGGAAGCAAAGGAAAATGACCTTTGCTATTCAGAAACTGTAAGAAGCTTTGTTATGTACTTATGCGCCTAAACCGACTCGTGCCCGGCGGCTAGCGATGTCATGCGCAAGGTGCGTATTGTGCGGGGTCGGATGTATGCGCAGAAGTTGGCGCGCCTGGAGCGAGAGGTCCATTCCTTCCATCACGTCGTTCTGAACGGGGGGACCAAGCCGGCCGGGCGGATGCCTTCCCATGGGCGTTAGTAAGAGCCGTTACCTCTGGCTGGCCCATTGGGCTTCCAAAATATCCCCAAGCGAGTTATGCGTACCCAGCGCAAAGAAACGGTCTGTGGCGGTAGACTGTTGGATGCCGTGCGCCAGTTTAGTTGCCTTGCGTAGCAAGGCGTCCAGGCGCCCCGTTGATTACAAGTAGTGGAAGGAAATACGATAGTTGACTCTACCAATGATGTACGCATCCACCAGCCGTAGCGAGTCTCGTTCGCGGAAACCAAAGCCGCGATTTGAGACCCTGCGCGTCATGCCCAGGATCTGGACAATCTGGCGGAGCAATATCGATAGGGTTCCTGAACATGCGAGCGAATAATGCGTACGCGCTTTACCTGCGGCATAAGGGTTGCGCAGTTCAACGGGGGGTCGGAAGGTACCGCTTCGAGAGCGGATGTCCACCAGTTCAGACTTATGTGGGGTGCTAGCCAAATTGCCTTTCCTGGCGTATGCAAGTACCGAGTCAACGGCACGTTGAACTCTCTCCTGAATGTCCGAACCTCTGTTCGTCCATATTGTAATATCGCCGGCGTAGGTTGCGTGGGCGACGTTGGGCATCAGGTCTAGCAGCGGTGGGAGTTTGGCGAGAGCAATGTTGTACATACAGGGGATAGAACGGCTCCTTTTTGGTGCGCCCCTTAAGGATTAATGACATCCGATCGATATGGTCCAATCCCGATGGTGGCTGTGCGATCGCAAAGGGAAGACCATACGTAGTTATACATGCGATTGCCGTAGCACGATCCAGCAAGATTGCGCAGAAATAAGTCATGGATGACATGGTCAAAGCGTTCTTTAAGTCAAGGGCTAAGACAGAGCACGTCTGCGCCTTCGATGGTGAATCAAGGATGTTGTCCTTCAGCTGTAGAACATTCTGCATTGACAAATGCGGTCTGAACTGGAACTGTGTGGGAAAAAAGTATGCCTGCTTTGCCAAGTACCGCTGGAGCCGGCACAAAATAGCGTGTTCGAGGTGTTTGCCAATGCATGACATCAGAGGGATGGGGCGGAGATGGTCCAGTTTGATACGTTTTCCTAGGTAGGTGAAGCGCTTACGAAGCTCGGATAGATCACTACGCTTGCGAAACTTTCCATTGAGGGGTTGCTGTTTCCACCTGCCTGTAAGCCCGCCACATCAATACCAGCAATGAAGGAGGTAGGGGTCTACAACCGGACTCTCAGTTGTGGTGGTTATCACGCGCGTGACAGCCTCCAGATCATCGATCAGTGCAGCGAACCATTGCCGATACCCGTCCTCGACCGGGGGATTCTGACAGCGTTAGCTAACAATGTCCATTCCGTGATTCGGACCTTGTGTTCGGGTTGCTGGACCCTCCGGAGAGCTAGAACCGTGTCCGCAATAATGATCGCTCCCCAAGTGCTCGGCAAGAGGGCAGTGCGCAATGGCTGATCCGGGATGCCTAGAGAATGTAAGGCCGGGGCCCGCATCGCGTGAGGCAATTTCCCACCCGCGTGGGGTGGGAAAAGCTCCACACCGGGTATGCCGCATTGAAGTCCCCGCACGCCAGCAGTGCGCATCCGAAGCGTTCGAATTTAATAAGACGAAGATGGAATGATTTATAGAGCCAGGGGAGCTGTACATGTTCAGTATACCAAGGCTTTGACTACATTTGTCCTGCGTGACGATTTCAAAAATCTGGTGGGGGAAATCTGTCTAAACTTTGAGGAATGCAGGTTACACTTTTTGATACCAAAGCACCTACTAGTGACGAATTCCCCGCGTAAGCGTTTAGCCTGTAAACTTCGGGGTACAAATAGGTTTCTGCAATGCGATAACATGAGAAGGTTGTTTGGTTGTGGCGATGTGCTGCTGCAGGGAGCCGCGGTTTTGCCCGAACCACCTTGAAGTGCATTGCCGCACCATTAGTTGGCCGTCGCTACACGTCGCCGCTATCATCATCGCGAAGTGGCGGTAGTGAGTAGGGGGGGGGGGGGTGCCCCCTGCTACCGCTGGGTGCGATCTGAGTGTTCGTATTCGCAACCATAGGTAGGGAGAGCCTCTATACGTGTCACCATGTCGGCTATGAGGGCGCGAGTGCTTTTCTCCGAGGCTACGATGACGTGGGTAATATCGTGCCGGAGTGACTGAGAGCTCAATTTTTGTGCCGCCTGCACCTCGGCTATGGGATTTCGAACGTACCAAAAAGGCCGTGCGGCCACGAGGCTGCAGCTGCTGCTTCTAAGCCAACTGGGGGAAGCTAGTAGATTTGACGGGTGGACTGTCGGAATAGCTGCTTCGGAGTGTATGGTTCTCCTCTTCGAACGCCTTATGAACCGAGGTCTTATTGAAGGGCTGCCGCTTTGGGCAGTCCATTACAATGGTTGGATGGTCTCCGTCGCAGCATAAGCAGTAAGAGGCACAAGTATGCGAGGGAGTCGGGTTCTCGACTCCGCACACTTCACATAGTGTCCGGTGTGGGGCAGTGGTCATCGCGGTGACCCATTCTCAGACACGTCAAGCCCGCCGGTTGACGAGGAGGGTGCTGAAAGCAGCACATCTCCGACCTGAGGAGGCGTACAAAGCGAGGCAGTCGGAAGACCTCGATCGTTTTCAGGGCAGAACTAGAGGCGCCCAACATGCCTGCCTCCAATATCTGTGTGCCAGGGGCGCGCATTTCTTCCACTAAGACATAGAAGGATGTGTAGTGCTTCAAGCCCGGGACAATACTCTTTACGTTGTATTCTGGCGTGACTAGGGTACGCTATTACCGGGTAGCTACACTGCCCCATGATCACATGCTGCAGTTTGAGGAGGGTGTCGGTGCCGTGCGACAGCGGTGTACTAACGACCACGAAATTTGATCTGGTCGAGTCCGAAGAATGAGGTCTCCCTTATCTTCCACCTTCAGGCCGGCCGTGGCCCACAGCGCGCTGGCTGGTAGCCAACTGGTCCAAAGGAAGGCCGCCCAGTGGTCGTAGGATGACCTTCTCGTCTCTCAGTGGTAGCGGGGGGAGGTGAGCGAGTCTATCGCGACGATGATCGTTGGGCTGCGCAGCCATCGGCTCAGGCGGTGTTGGGAGAATTCGAGCTGCCCCAGCATGCGCATGCGCCTAGCGTTTGCTGCGTAGAACTTTCTAATTGCCGCTTTCATATGCATTGGGGTCTATAGACTGTCCATCGGTGGTTGTCGCAGTCGGATCTCTCCCGGTTGTGGAGGGGAAGAGCCTCGATCTGCTTCAGAGATCTCGGCGTTGGTTGGATCGCTTGATGACTGGCTCGTCGTCAAAGAATCCGTAATTTCCGGCGGTATATTCGCCAAAGTATGGTGAGACCGGGCTAATTGGTATTCCATATCGATACAACTTTCCTGTTTCGTGTGTTTTTGCGCTGGTCGTATCAATATTCACCGCTTCGGAGGCAATTCACTTCTGATGAATTGTGTGGAGACTTGGTGAAAGGTCAGTGATCTGCCCAGCAGATTCGACCATACTCGACGCTCCAACTCGCTGGAAATACCAAAGAATGGGAACCGAGGGGCTCGATTTTACTATTAGTTATAACCACATAAAGCCAACAGACAACGAAGCCAAGGAAAGCATCGAGGAAATTAAGTATAGTTGAAATTGGAATGTAGAAAATAATGAAGAAAAGGGAAATGGAAAGTGGACGAAAAGATAACTTGTCGCCGGCGGGAGCCGAACCCGCAACCTCCGCATTACGCGTGCGTTGCACTACCAATTGTGCTACGGCGACGGCCATCAATTCGCCCGATAACTGGGGTATTTATGTTTACTAGATCTAGCCCTATAGGGCTAGATCTAGTAAACATAAATACCCCAGTTATAGGAGTGCTAGCCAGCGCCACTCAGAACCTGGCTGCAAAGAAACACGGACCGAAGCGAAATTGACAGCAGGCTGGGTGCGTCTCCGCCGGCGAAGCTCCGAGCCGAAGCAGCCAGGGACGCGAGGCGAGCCGTGCAAATGGACGACGCCTCGGGAGCCCCGGCTGGGGGTGCCGGTCAAACTTCGTCTGTGGTGTCTCGGAGCAGTGGTTCGGCACGTCTGCTCTCGACGAGGACTCTGGTGTTCTCCTCTATTGATTGTGAAGTTTGTACTATAGATAATAAATACTCGGCTCTGTGATAATGATTTGTGCATTGTCTTTTTATGCAAAAGTTGCTAATAAAATTCAAATTAAACAGCCTCTTTCAGTCTATTAATGTTCTGCCAAAACACGACAGCCGCGCCCTATGGCATGCTGGCTCACGTATTTTGAACGGAATAGGGTAGTTTTAAGAAGCCCGGATGCGCTGCTGGCACTCATTCAGTATTTGTTCGTAAATAAGCCGTCCTGGAATATAATCGCAGGTACGGGAAGGTGAGCGCGCCTAGAAGGGCAGGAGGAGCATACAGGTTGTCGCGGGTTTTCTTCTGTATGACGGCGTCTGCGAATGGCGCGGCTGAGCATGACTGCGCGCGCCCCGTCTTGTACTTAGTCTGCGCTGGGTTTGAAGCCTACGTTCGCCAAGGGCTGATGGCTTCGTATGAGATTTGTTCTACCCCGCCTACTTTGCGTTGAAGCGGGAGGCAGCCCGAAGGGCAATTAGCTCTCCGCTGCTACCGGTCTTCATCGCGGCCAATGTTGTCATAGCGACTGGTCGCGGTCATCGAGTAAGATCTTCTCATATTTACCACTGCACGTGGGACACCATGCCTGACGGCGTAATTCGTAAGTGAACGTTCACTGTGATTTATACGACCAATGAAACGACGTACCTTCCTTCAATCCTGTTCTCTAAGTATTTTGCGATCACAATCAATGATTCGTTTTTTGCGCAAAACTGCGACATTTTCAGCTTTTTTTGTTGTTGTTGTGGCCGTGGTGCGCCGCCGCCCGCACTTCTCGCCTTCGTCGTGCAGGGCGCCCTGGCTTTTATATTGTCCTTACGCGTTCGCCGCAGAAAGTACCGTGACCATTGGGTTCATTTACCTGCGATCGTGTCGATGCTGATGCCGTTGTATATTTGCGCTTTTCCAGGGCTACCAACCAGTGCGAGAAGCGAAGACAAAAGATACCCTCGCACCCGATGGCCTCATTGTTCTGAGATCGATGGTCGCTAGCAACTTTCCCTGTGTGGTGTGTGTTTCGTTCAGGTATAAAGTTGTGTGAAGAACCACGCGTTTACCCAGGACAGTTCTTCCGGCTCGCCTCTTGGCATCACACCAATTCAACTACTTGAGTGGGAGAGCTGGCAATAGATAGTGGGAACTGCCGAAGTTACCTCAACCTATACGACTATGCTGCAATAACAATAACGCCAGTGCAGTTCTCGCCACACGCGTGGGCTTGCGACTACGGTACTGCGCCAAGTCTGCTGTTGCTGTCGTCTGGAAGGCATTAGACATGGTTGATAATTATTTGGATTTGGAATACTGTGGCAAGAAACTGTCAAGGGTGAGTGAATGTGCAAGTAATTTCTCATCGTGAAATTGTCAAGATTGTAGTCTGCAACCGTAATTATACTGCCTAAAGTATTGTATGTGTGCCGCGTTCTGTGATTCACAGCATTTCGTAACAATGACTTTGACATTTTATTCGATGGTTGTTAATGTTTTTGCGTTCCCTTCTCAGATTTGTACGTGTTTACCACTACCCGAGATCCGAACTAGTTTAAGAAATTATTCCATTTGTCTGTTACGTATACCTTTGATTTGAATTGGTGAACGCTCGATTTATTTTTTTCTTGCGCTGCCAGGTATTTTTTCATTTGTGTAGTTGATGTCATGACTGGTGTGTTAACGCTCGCATCTTGTACAATTTGGTGTATTTAAAAATCGGGTATGAAACCATGATGTGCATTGTTCATGTACTGTCGGCGTTTCTCAAAAAACAAGTCGACTGACGTTTTTGTTTGCAGTTGATACTAATTATTTTTTTCTTGGCGCATGTCTTATCATCCACCTCAAGAATTTCTAAGACAAATTACGCACAAACAATGCACGACGCAGGAAAGAAAACCACGCAGATCGCGCAACGATATAAAAAAAGTGGCAGAACGCCATGGAATGACCGGCGGGCCGCCATGGACAAAAAGGAAACTATACATGCGATCACATTCAGCAGATGCCCACATGCTTCCTCTCGCGAGCACTTTCGATAATCCCGTAAAGGTGGATTCACACGACCGGACGAAGGAGGAATTTTCGCAGTGAATGGCCTATCACGTGACGCGCGCGTCATTTAAACATGCCGCCCTCGCCTAGTCCGGCCTCCTTCGTTCGCGGTCCGAATTGAAAATACTCGCCGGTATTCCCGTCCGTCCGTTTTGCGGTCGTCTGACCTCAATTTAGGTTAGTCAGCGTCAAATCTGTCAACATTGGACGGATTTGTGTGGCTGCGATGGCGTGTTGTCGGCTTGAAGCCACGTGTGTTTTTGTTGTGCAGCAGTGACCGCGTGTGCTTTTGTTGTTGTGCAGCGGGAAAGGCGAGTCGCGGTTGCGCGCGCATTTATATTTACTCAGACCGCGCAGCCTGCGTGACCTCAACATGAGTGAGGTGCACAAGAAAACGCTAAGTGACGAGGCAACCGTTACTTTTTTGGCTCTTTCTGAGGGATTCACAGCGCTATGGAATATAGAGCACGCCGAGTATGCAAACGCGCAGCTGCTAAGCGTTGGAGTCGAGAGTAAGCGCGGATTCCGCAAACGTTGCTCCGGCTGTGGGAAAGGTTAGTGGTGAATTCCAGTAGCTGTGTTTCGCATAACAGGCCCTTCCTGAATCCGTTATACGTTATGCCATTATTCCTTGCCGTTTCTTATATATAGGACAGACAGGATTCAGCTCCTTATACTTATTACGTCTATACGAATTCTCAAGCAGATTACACCGGCTGCCGTGCCGCTGGTGCGAAATGCGCCTTGCATAAATCTATGCGAGTGACGTTACGTCGTCTATGAGAGAGGACGAGAAAAAGAGAAGGCAGGGATGTTAACCTGAAATGCGTTTGGTTGGCTACCCCACCCTACTGAGGGGGACGGGAAATGGTGAACAGAAAGATGAGACAGAGAGAAGAGGGAAGGAAGGACACGGCAAGCTCGCGCACGCACGCGGAGAACGGCTACGCTATATTAACGATGTGGCACACCAGGTCGCGCACGCAGCTTCTCTTTCCTAAAGTCCCTATATAAGAAAAGTACCGCCATCCTTTGATAAACGCCGCTTCTCTCTCTCCTGTATCTCCGATTGGACGATGATAGCGCGCGCTTTTAACTTCTTTGTATTCTTTTTTTCCGCCTCAGAGCCATGTCGAAAGTCGTCTGCGCCGCCGCAGTCGCCGCCGGCGGCGGCGGCGGCGGCGCGCGCCCGGCCTGAAAGCTTCGTGGACTTTCTAGGTGCGCCACCATCAACTTGGTTTCGCAAGCAAAAAGTAAAGAAAAAAAGCAAGTGCTTTAGGAGAGGAGGCGGCGGAGGAAAGAGTAGATGGCGGTACTTTTCTTATATAGGGACTTTACTCTTTCCGCGTCTTTGCATGGGCCCAACATAGTTTTCCCGGGATGGTCGTCCTATGCCCTCCCCCAGCCCAGCTCGCCTGTCATGGATGTGTCGGAGACTTGGCAATGTGTGCATCGTTACCGCCGTAGCATCCTGATGCATCTTAGCAACACCAAATGACGTTACGGGCTACCAACCAGTACACTCCATAGGGCAGACGCAGTTCGTCTCCACCGCGCTCAAACTGGTACACTGTTCTCACCAGCCAGGCTTCAACTTACATTCAGAAACGTATTTTAGTCCTAAGTGCCCGGCTGTCGGGCGAGGAGCAGTCGAACACATTCTATGGTCATGCCCGGTATTTGGAGCCGCCCGGGAGAGGACGCTTCGTTTCGTCGACGCCGCAAAGAATGGAAACAAAAAGGACAATGGAGATTTACAAGAATGAGAAGAAAGAAATTAGAAGGGAAAATCTGCGATAACACAAAGAGTGCCTTGCTATTTGAGGCTCGAGCCGGTTGCCTAAGGACGAAAACATATCGGTCGACAACAGTAAAGATCCAGAGACCACTCAGCACATCCTAATGGAATTCCACCCAGCGAGAACCGTAGGTAACTGCAACTCCCAGAAGCGCTTGGGTTTAAAGTGGAAGGTCAGCCCAGCCGAGTATTGGATACGACCTGATCTCTTAAAATCATAGGCAGCGGTACAAGCAAAATTTTTGAAAAAGAAAGATAATGAGAGGTATACAAAAATGCTAGATAAAGAACATGTGTAGTTCGATTAAATCAAGCAGGCTTCTATTTGTCGACCCCGTTTCAAAGGGGATGCCAATAAATCATCATCATCATCATCACCGCGACTTCGGGCACACCGCAGCTGGACCGATCCTCCTCGGAACCTTGGACCGCCTGACGCTGATTAGCAGGCCTTTTTACAAAACTCCCGCAAACCAGAGTCCATCACCGAGAAGACAAGGCCATCAGACATCCGAGAAGACAAGGACATGGCACATTGATGAAGACAGTGGTTCCCCTTCCGAACCTCTCTAATCCACAATCCTTAAATTTTTGCAGCAAGGTTTAAACCTGCCTAAAGTTCAGCAGAAATAAAGGCATTAAAAAAAGAGACAGGAGATTATACGGATTCCACGCACTGCGGGAATTGATGTACATGAATCATGCTGTGCTTTCGCGCTCATCTGATCATTCGTACGCAGGCACGGACACGCGCGCACGCACGGACACGCGCACGCACGCCCACGCACCTGAAAAGGGAAATGCAACCCAAATTTCCATTTCTCATTAACTTTTCTCTGTGAAAAGAAAATGGCTTGCTTTGCGCGGTTGCATGCATGAATATTAGCGTTCAGCTGACCAGTTAATAACTTCAATTTTTATGTTGTGCAGAAAAAAAAGATATATCACCAATCGACGAACTCTAAACTCTTCGAAATCGCATAGTATTCATTTGTGCGGCGATAATCTTTAAGATAAGAGTAGTCGCAGCTGCGTATGCATCGGTACACTTCCGTGAGGCAACTTGAGACGCAAGGGAACATTAGGACCAGTGCTTGAGAAACGAAATGTGTCATCGTTAGCCGTACAAAGCGTCAAGTACTCGAGCTATTTTCATTTCTTTGGAGTGACACTAACTGAAGTTGCGCACTGCTGACTAGTAAATAGTCAGGTTGTCGTTCTGTCGCCATTATAATCGAACACTTCACACCCAACGGAAGTGTTAGGCCTCACGTTACAACTACCTAACCTAATTCAGGGTGTGTGGTGCAACAAGAAGCCTCCCGCAGTTTCCCAAGGGCTGTGCCACTCCTTGAAGGTTTTTGCATTCAACCATGGTGTCCTATCGTATATAGAGCGTCCCATGCCAGCGAAAATTTCAGGATTCCCCTAAGTGCGCGGGATTTGGTTAAGAGTCCTGATCCTTGCCACGAGACCCAACATTTCATAACCTAGGCCTGAACGTTTCCAAGGTGCTCGGAATTCATTGAACTATCCTTGTTTGATCACGTGCGCCATCTCCTCGCCAAACTATTTCGCTTATAAGCAGGAACTTGTTACGCCTTCAGTTTTCCGGCTACCCATAAGCCTTGACGCACATCGCCCAAATCGTCCATCCTTTTCCTCGATTTGACCCTTTGAACTAAAGTGCGAGCACCACTTCTCCAGGTATAGGGACATTCTCATAGTGGACAGCGAAAGCGGTGTCCCCGCATTTTCCGGCCCGTCACGTATGTTTTCTGGGACAGCTATGTTGTGTTGTGGCCACTTTCGTCACCATTTTCCAAAGGGCTGCTCAAATACAGGGTGACAACATGCCTAAGAAGTTATTCAATGCCAAAATCACTGATTCTCTAGAAGAACGCAAGCTATCTTCCGGACACAAACCGAGTGGTTGTCCCTCTTTGATGGCTCGAAGCTTCAGGTTCCATGCTCGCCTGTGCCGCCTCTGCGGATGCTTTTTCATACGATATCTTTCACACGTAAGGAAGGGTCGGCGCCCAAGCTTATTTCGAAGAGCTGGTATACCGTATACAGGTGCGGATGTCTCGCTTTTTTGCTGTGGATGGAGCAACACACAATTGTCTCGTTCGGCTCGCCAGTTGTCTCATCCACAAGAGCACCTCGACAATGGCCTACGCATCTCCCTGCAAGTACTCCTGTTGATGAGGTAAGTGCACTGATTTTATGAGCAGTAAATATAACCTACTTTAGCTGTCCGGCCCGTAATATTTCGTAGGGCTTCTTCTTCTATTGTGTACCGCATGACTGAGTACGTCACATCTGCTCGGCGGTAGCAATAATGCAATCGCGTTTCGTTCTTTGTTGTAATACATCCCGCACTGATCAGTATATCTAGCGGTGAGTTTTTTCTCCATTTGCAGAAATGAATGAGTTTAATGACGCCTATTTAGTTGATGAACTTGTTCGCGATGATTCGCGAGCGCTAAAATAAAGATTGTGCAAAATACGTTTTTGTCGTCGCATGTACCATGAAAAACTGCCTGGTCTTGGGTGGTGAAAGAAAAATAATAATGTTGGCTTCAACATTCTCAGCCCCATTTCCTATTATGCTGTGCCGTTTTATGCCAAACACTTAAAAACAGAGCATGACCTTGAACAAGGTCACCACAGATTAACTACCGAGTCATGTGCAAGAAAAAGCAAAGCAGTCCATTCAATCAGTAAAATAACTTTACTCAACTTCTTAGTTACAGGCTTTACGGCACGTGTTACTTTAGGAATGTTAAAGGAAATCGTTATAAAAGTCTGCTGCCAGTGTTTCTACTTTCTGAAGCGGCCATATAAAGCAAAAAATCTGGCGTCAGATTATTGGTTTATTGCATCTGATTACGCACGCAGCCCTGCAACTGCGTGGCTCGCAGTGCAACCCCCTTTTGGCGCAGTTTGGCCGCGTAAAATGAAGCTTGGCAATACGACATGATAAAGCGGTCCGTTTCGCTCCAGCTGCGGAAGTACGATGCCAATCTGGAGGGTGGGTCGTGCAGCGGCAATCTGAATAAGATCGCGGGAAGATGGAAGTGCGAAGTTCGACGGACAGCTTCATTTTACGCCACGCTGCCACTTCACACACAGGCTGTACAGAGCTGCGTTTCCTGGTGCAGTGTGCGTAATCAGGTAAATATAACCAGCAATCTCACTCCAGATGTATGCGGCTCCAGATGAAATGCAGAAATTCAAAACGATACCTTTATAATATCCTTCAACGTAATGTTGGTAATTAGAATGTTAATTGGTGCAGTGATTTTAATTAGCTAACAGATTGCTCTGGTGTTTCTTGCAATTGATGCCCAAATGGGCGATATTTTATCTCTGGTAACGTTATTCGAGTAAGTTTTGTAAGGTTTTAAAGGAAGGTTTTAAATTAGAGGAAAAAGAAACACTGGATGTCATTACCAGACCACATTTGAAAAACTGCGAATTGATATCATGTTCCCTCTTTGCAGGATGGCCGCAAACTACCTATGCATGTAGCTGGGTTCGTACACGATCATCACGTTCTACCAGAAAGCCTCGGCATTCGAGGAGAGTATCGGAATATCGTCGTGCGACCACTGCAGCCCGAGGCGATTCTACTGGTCCGATGTGCAGGGAGGCTGTCTCTGCATTGCCTACTGCATAGCGGGAATG
The DNA here is from genome assembly GCF_013339745.2 of Dermacentor silvarum. Lineage (NCBI taxonomy): Eukaryota > Metazoa > Arthropoda > Arachnida > Ixodida > Ixodidae > Dermacentor > Dermacentor silvarum. The sequence continues at coordinate 43,443,713 of NC_051158.1, read as the reverse complement.
CTAGTGAATCCTCCAGAGAGCAACGGATACGACAGTGCACTAATGCAAACTTACTACTGTTCCAAGCACATTATCCGCATGATCTTCTACTTCGTCTACGACAGTGTCAACACCGCTGCTTTGTGGTCATCAAGTCAAGTACTCTCCGCATACATTGGCGACAAGTTGTTCGTATTAAAAGGCCGTATCGAAAGCCAGGCAACTCGATTCGGCTGCCGCACGGGTGACGCGCAGCGCGTTCAAGCCGTCAGGCTTAACCTCGCCACCGAGCTTGAGCTGAAGGAGGAAATCAACATCTGGCGGTGGCCACTCGTTATTTCAAGCCTGTGCGTTCTGCTTCTACCGTGCATGAGTGTGCACGAAGGCAGTCGACCTGGTTTTATCACCGAGGAGCGATAAGTCAGCGATAAGTGCCGCATACATGGTCTACGAGTTCACGACGCTCGCCTACGTGAGTCAGTGCCTGATAAGCAAGGTAAATAATTGCGCTACTCAATAAAATATCTCACTGTTTAGGAGCGCAACTTTCCCATGGCGATAAACCTAGGACAAGAAAAAATACTAGTGTCAGAAAATTATCCTCCATGCAGACAGACCTTTGTAACACAACGTAATGTTTGGCTGTAAAAAATTCTACTTGAAATACAAAGAATTTTAGCGTGATGCTATCTCATGTTAAGCTGGCGACTACTTCCTTTTCGTTTGACAGACCTCAGATTATCTATGTGCCGGACTCGATGTTAGAAATAGACTGAGGGGTTGCAGATATGACAAGCTTTTGTTTAGTTTCTGCCTTTTTGTCGCGATGTTGGCAACTCTCTCATAAAGGGTATGTCGCGCAGTCAATCTTTAATTGTCCCAGTAACTGAAAACAAGATTGAAACAGCAAATCAACATCTCAGTAATTCCCAAGTACAGTCACGTCGCAGGAGCACAATTTATTTATTAGAGTGCAAGCTTTTTTTTTTTGGCGAAAGCCTCGTAATAACAATTTCTGCAAGGGTGTTCAACGTGAACCACAGATGGCAACTTTTTCTTGTTTTCAGGCTAAGAAGTTGAAAGATGTATGCAAGAAAGCTAAAATCCTCGGAAACGCTGCCTTTCGCCATCGGGTAATAAACTTTACACAGTCAAATCTGCAGCCATTTACAATTATCTCGAAGGCCTATTCACTATCTAGAGATCAGCACAGTAAGGAAAATGTAGTTAGAAACAAAATTTCAGTGTACTCTTCTGGACTCTTTAGGCAAACATTAATGTGACGCTAGAAACAAATACAAGGTAACTTGTAGTGGTAAATAATGTTTCAAAAGTACAAAAATAAACCCACTCTATGAGAGAAATCTTGATAAGCGAGAAAAGACACAAAGGATTGGAGGCCAAGACAGCTTCAAGTTCCTGCACTAGCTCGCAGGGCGTCAGACTTCGACGCTGTCTGCTTGACTCCAGCTAATGACCTTGTGCAGTAGCAAGGAAGCTTGGGCTTGTTGGTTAACCTAATATTGGTCAGAGCGCTAAATGAGATGAGGAATATGTAAGTTAACACATGTACTTTACGAAGATAGGAAGTCGGCGATGATGTTAGAATTTTGAGTTATGTAGTACGAGTTTTTTTCCTTATGAAATTTATTTGAAGAACCAGTATTGATGGCCGCTGAGTATTATCATCTATAATGAAGGACCTACGTAGTGAAGTTTTTCACGCTCTTAGACTGATAACTGCCATCTACTAAAGTGCCACATTTTGTAATTGATTGGAATATTTTAGGTGAAGATTTGTCAGCCGCTGTGGCAAAGGGTGTTTCCTGAATATAAAAAAAAACTCATCTTCTGTTTCGCAGGTACAGCAACTCTACGGCTCTATTGATCCTGATGACAAGGGACTGAAAGCTACTGACTTCTTTCACCTGAGGATGTCCTTGTTAGTTTCGGTAAGGAAAGTTGGCACTTCTATACTTCCCTAGTCAGGATTGTTCTTTGGGCACTTGAAACAAGAGTACCACCCATTAACCATGGCAGTTGACGGTGGGCATTGATCGCGATTACCGACAAAAAAAAAACGAAATATGAACGTAAAGCGTCTTCTGTCTAATGGTGGTAGAGCGCAATAATTATGTGGTGACATGAAACAGGTCGGTTACGGCGCACTTAATTTGGGTGCAATAGCCTAATTTCAAGCTTTGGTTTCGTTTACTTTCTGAAAATGCATTTAAAAGGTAATGTGCATCAAAAAAGATTAGCATCTTGAGTAACATTATTTTCTGATAATTATTCCTACAAGAGGCATGACAGAACATTATAAAATGATGAAGGCTAATAAAGTTATTAAAATGCATTGAATAAGCACTCCTAAAATACTGATTATTCAGGCAAAATCAGTGTTCAGGGCTTCATATCGGCATTACGAATAAAAGAAGCCACCCAGCTGCCACCTCGCGGGACCCTGATGATTGAATTGTATACGTCAATAAACATAGCTGTCCATTTATCAACTAGTGAGGTTTGCGGCCTAAAGCAGGATCATGGTCACGAGGGATGCTCTGGTAGAGGGCTCCAAGATACCTTTATATTATCGACCATTCTAGTGTAAATAATGCTCTAGTGTAAATAAAGTTCATCGTGAATAAAGCCGTGAAAGAAAGAAGTAATAGTATTCTTTCGAACTTCATTAGTTGCTGGTTTCAGACATCAGAGGAGATATTTGAAATGCCGGTATAAAGATGTCTGTTGCTACCTCTTTGTCGGTATCGATCTGTTTCCACTTATAAAAGTGGCGTATTATATTTGACAAAAATAAATATCAAAGTGGGCTGTTTGGTTCATTTCAGAGATAACAGTTGGGCTATTTTTCCATTCGTTGCAGATGAGAGCCTCGGTGTTAACATATGCCGTCATCCTTCAACAGACGAGCCAGAGTCTGGATGGCTCGCATGACATCTCGTCTTCCTGTGTAAAATTTCATTAACTTACAATTACTATCATTATCCAGTACATTGGCACAAATGGACCATCACCAACTGTCCGTGCAGACGTCACCGGAATGTCACCCTACCAATCGTCCGTCGACAAAGCAGCGAAGACAATTTTGAGGACCGTGCGAACGCCTTTGACTGCTCAACAAAAACTTTAACAGGTCGACACAGGCCTCGGCAAAATAACTGCTTGAAACAGCGATCTCTCCAGTGGTTATTTTGCGGTGTCCTTGTGCCGCGCTGGTGAAATGTTTCGTGTAACAAGGTGTACCAGCCAGCCCCAATGAATACCCTTTTGAATGGGTGGCCTTGTCCGCACGCCTTTTCCGCGCTTTCTTTCCCCTCTTTCTCGTTATTTCTGTTGGCCTGTTTCCTTTCACTCAACGTAGCATAGCCAAGCAGGGGCTTTTCTTGTGCGCATATAGACTTGCTTGTAATTCAGATGCTGCGTCATATTGGATTTTTAGTGTTACTGATGTTGCGTTCTTTTTATCATTTTTTAATGAAAATTGTGCGACCATGTTTGTTCTGCCAGTAATGTCAGTGCCCTGTCTTAATTGCCGTGTTTGTTGTTGTTTGCGTTACTTTATTTCACTGAAAGCGCGAACTGTGTTCTTGAATACCTGATAGTATTACCAGTAACGATGTATTTCCCCTTCCCAGTGCTTTTTGATTGTGCTTTCCAGTTTTGCCATTTCCTTCTTCCATTGTTCGTCATGCCATTTTTTTTTACATTGCGTGATTGTTTCCTCGCCGATGTGTTGAAGCAGAATTGTGTTCAAGTGCGAGTGAACTGTTCCACATGCTCCGCATGGCTGGAATCGGATTGGCTTGCGGCTTATGCTTGCAAGTAGCCAGACGATTGTTTCGAAACTAGTTAAAAAAAAAAGCATATTGAATACAAAATTATTCGCTGCAATAAAAAAAAACGTTTTATTATTCTATGCTTGAAATATTGTACTTATTTACCTTATTTTTTCCACCTTTAAGCATTTCTCTTTACAAGCGGACTGATCGCGTGAACGTTGACGGCGAATGTAAGTACGTCTGATCACATTGATCTCATTTGCTCTCAGCGGCTCTTGGGAAAGGCGTAAGCGTTTCCTTACCCCTCTCGTTCTCTTCTTCCTCTAATCAACCCCTTGTATTATGCTTTAAGAGCATGCTCAGGTAAACTGCGCAATATTCCTGGATGCTGTTGTGCACCGGGGTGCAATTCAAACTATGCGCGGGGTCCTACAGTTCGCGTTTATCGTGTGGGCGAGGAAAAACCAGACATACGTTGGTGCCTGGTGTCCACAAATTATCGTTTAACAGGGTCCGCTCAATCAGGTGGGAGCGGCACCAAGCGCCACTCGCTTTCGACCTTGAAACCACTGATTCCACTGCTGGCGCATCGTGAGCGTGCTGGGCGTGTGTTCGTCGTCTTTTTGGTCGGATAAGTGTGGCACGTACCAGCGCAGGGAATGAGACCGCAGAAGTCGCTAGAGCGTCAGTAGCCAGGCTTCAGATGGTCGACGAAGACAGTATAGTCCCGGCCTGAGTTTCTTGAACGAGACTTCATACGGGGCCCGTCAGAGAGGACCCTGCACAGCGTCATGGCGCACAAGGACGTGAGTGCAGTTCTGAAGGTCAGAATTGACGTATACACGACTGGAAGAACGTCTTTGTCGGGGATTGGGGGGGGGGGGGGGAAGCGGGGTGGATGACAGTACGCATAGCGCTGTGTAGACGCTAGGCGTTGTCGGAAATGTCAGCAGGTATGGTGGACGAGTCGAATAATTCGCTAGACTCGAGGGCGTTGCCAAACGTACGCTCGGCAGCGCTGGCAGAAGTCACTGCGAAGAGCGGTGTGGTGGCCAAGCCTTAGGAAAGGAAATCGCTCGATCCATGCTGAAGGAAGACTCCAAGCCATGAGTGAAGCCTTCAGTTCGCGCGGAAAGCGCTCGATGATCCGGTTGGATATCGGGTGGTAAGAGGTTGTCTTTATGTGATTGACGCCTTGGAGCCTAGGTTGATTGGCGAGCATTGTTGAGTCAAATTGACGACCATGGTCGGTCCTAACGGGGGAAGGCACGCCGTACTGGCTAATGAGTGATGAACACTCGAGCTATCTACTCCGCCATTATGTACAGGAGGTGCATCAGTTCAGGCTATAGCTGGTGAACCTGTCAATGCAGGTGAACAGGTAGCGATGGTGCTTGCAGGGAGGAAGGGGGCCGCATGACGAAGACCGAAAGGCATGCGCAGATATTCGAACAGACCGAAGGGTGGGCGGCTTAAGGAATATCTGAGGGTTCCACAGAAATCTAGTGATAGGCTGTCACCAGGTCAACCTTGCTGAAAGAGGTGTAGCCATGCATTGCCGACGTAGAATCCTGGATGTGGGGAATGGGTACCTGTCCGGGGCAGTGGCCTTGTTTAGCGCACGGTAATCACCACTCGAGTACCAGTCACCGGTCTTGGGCACCATATGCAGGACGGGTACCCAACCACGGGAGGAGGGACGCATGAAGGCAAGGTCAAGCATGTGTTGAAACTCCTTTTTGGAACAGTCGGATGATCCGGCTCGAGGCGACGAACCCGAGCAAACACGGGAGGGCGAGTCGTGACGATATGTGACGCTGCGAGCGACCGAGGACTGAAAGGAGGGTGGTCGCAAGACGTCCGGAAACTCGGCGAGGATGGCGGACCAAGGGTCGGGAACAGCCGTGTGCGCCTGGAGAAGCCGCAGCGGTGGAACGTGACAGGAAACGCCTTGGACGGCTAAGCTCGTCTCGGAAGGCAGGATGCGGCTGTGCCGCATGTCGACAACGACCATGTAGTGTCAGAGAAAGTCGGCTCCGAGGATAGGCTGGCGCACATGCGCGATACCAAACACACAGCAACAGGTGCGTCTGAAGCCGATGTCAAGAGTGACCCACTTTTGGCCGTAGGTCCGGATGGTTGTTTCGTTGAACGCGGTGAGAAGAGGCGAGTTGGGAGGATGGCGTCGCTCAGCCAACGTAGGAGGAAGGACGCAGATGTCGGCGCCCCTGTTGACGAGATAGCGGATTTTCGTGACTACGATCGGTGACGTGAATAGGCAACTGGATCCGTCACCAGGAACAGCGGTCGCCGTCAGTGTTCGGCCAGACCGTTTCCCGCGTAGGTGCAAGGCTGGCGGCGCTGGTTTGCGTGAGAGCCGTAGCGACGGTGGTACCAGCTAAGCGTAACGCGAGGTGGAGAATGGCGTCCAGGGACACCGTGGCTGTGGCGGCAAGGCTGAAAAACGCGGCCGGTTGGTTCGGACGGCAGCGACCTCAGCTGTCAGTCGCGCTACTTGCCGGGTGAGCTCCTGGCAAGCTTCGAGGAGACGCGCATAGCTGTCGCCAGCAGCTGCGCCGTGGGACGGACGGTCAGGAGGACGATGAACAGTGGCCACAGAGGGAAAATGACCTCCAGAGCTTCCAGGGCCGCGGATGAAGATTACGGTCAGAATCATGCGCACCTGCGGTGGAAGGCGCTGCAGGAAAGGATTGCGTGCAAGTGCGCTGTCGGTTGAAGGAGGTAGGTCTCCAGCTAAGGTTGCACGCAACGAAATAAGTCAGGTTTTAAGGTCGCCAAGCTTCTGTAATGTAAGAAGTTGATGTAATCGAAGCTGCTTCGTTTCAGTAGTGCGATGGATGAGCGTCGCCTTAAGGTGGTCATATGGGCGGTCGACGAGCGGGAGCGTAGAAGATCGCGAATAACCGCAACAGTATTAGGCGGAAGAGCTCCAACGACGTGGTCGAACATGGTCAACTGTGAACTGAGGCGGTGACGACGGAACAAGAATTCGATGGTTACGAATCAGTACCGGGTCCGACGATCAGAACTCGGGGAGCTTGAGAGCGGAGACATCGGGCTCGCGGGGTGGTGACGGTACTTGACTGGAGGAATCCGATGGCATGGCTTACTCGACAGATGGCGGACTGTGACGGCAGTGGGGCTCGAGCTCCTGGAGCCGGTAGGCCTAGCGAAGCGGCTGAGGCAAATGTGGAGCCGGAGCGGGGAGCGATGACGCGACGTCCGGTGTCACTAATTTATGGGTGAGGAAAAACCAGACAGACGTCACGTCGGTGCCTCGCGTCCACAAATTACGTTTTAACAGGGCTCGCTCAGTCAGGCGGGAACGGGACGAAGGCGCCACTGGCCTTCGATCTTGCAACTGCCGATTCCACTGCTGGCGCTTGCTTGTTTGATTGTTCCTCACTTGTGGCGTTACCCACTACGGGAGATTCGCCAAGGAGCCGTAGGTTAAAGGGTAAGAGGAGCGTGCTGGCCGTGTCGCCGTCGTCTTTTTACAGCGAAGTTGTTTTGGTACGCCCGCATATCTTCTGCGTCCGTGCGTGTACACCGCTGCGCCGACAAAGAAAAATTCTGTCCTTGGTGAGTGGGCGCTCTGTCCGTTGCATCGTTCACGCCGAGTGTGCTGCGACCATATTGGACGTCAGGGTAAGACTGTTAAAAATTAGTGACGTTCACTGCGTGAACGCGGCTTACGCTCAAGCGTAGGGACACCGCGAACGTGCACCGCTGCGTCGACGCACCAACGCAAAGGGCGCGAACAAGGTCGTGGACGCTACATTGATCTCGACGGTGTGACGCGTTCTGGTGGTGGCGCTTCTGTAACGTCGGCAACAGCTTCGCTGTACATCCAGTTTCACAGGGTAGAATTGAGGTGGAAATTTTTGGTCGAATCACTGGCACGTAGTAACGCGCTACAATCGTTTTGCGACGGACGCTCACCAATGAACGGCATGGGTGACAGCGATGCCTCAACGATTTCGCAGCAACAAAATACACCATGGTGAGTGCATGTTTTTGGCTTTTCGCAGGTGTCATCGTTTGTGTAAAGTTCCCATTCTGGCAGCTGGAAAATGTTTTATTTTTTTATGCTTTGCATGCTAAAGGTTTCGAGGCTGTTTCAGCACATTTCACAAGAACATGCAACATGGGGTGTTAATGACAGTACTATTGCCGTACTTCTTGTTTTTACGCGCTCATTTCTTTAAAATACTTTCCTCAAGTTTCACGTGTTTATGCACACATGCAGTCGCTGTGATCGGACCCCAGTGCCGTACCGAACCTCATGAGAGTATAATTTAAAGAAATGTCTGCGTTTGGTGGGCCCAAAAGGTATTGCAATAATCTCGCCAATAATGCTGCCATATTTATTCGCATGTAGCTGATTGGTTTCCACTGTAACATTTTCTTGCTTGATTTTTGTCTTATGAGCAATTTTTGTATTTTTATGCAGGTTTGTGAGGACTTTCTTCCAAGTGACAACTTCGGCCAGCAGAGGTGAGAAAACTGGATGACTGCTTGAAGTTCCTCTCCAACTGAGACGACTCAATCCTCTTGCTATCTCGAGCATAGTTCCGAACTGAGGAGTTGGACGGAAACCCATCTGGTCGGGAATATGCATGGCAACAATTGAAACGGACACCGACCACGAAAGCTTACAAAAATATATGACGTTCCGCCTCCCGCACGGGAGCCTTGTTCACAATGAAGGTGAAGGCGGAAATGGTCTGGACTTCAGGAGAAAAGAACTGGACTTCTCGGCTTTTGCTTGAATCCCTGACAATTCAGACTACCGAACACACACTTAATCGCAACGACGGCAACTTTCCCCACGTGTACACACGTTGCTTACATCACATCTTAAAGCCTACAAAACCAGACCATTTCGGTATTCACCTTCGTTGTGAACAAGGCTCCCGTGCGGGAGCCGAAACGTCTTATATATTTTTAAACTTTCGTGGTCGGTGTTGGTTTGAATTGTTGTCATAGTTCCGAACTGGCCTGCATACCTTTCTTGTGCCACAACTGCTGCCCGTAAAGGCCCTAAAGAGAAGCGCCTTCATTTAGAGGGAGAACTACCGGACGCAAGAGAAACCCACTGAAGAACATAATGATGAGAAGAAAAAAAAATAATTTAAGCCAGTCCCACGCTCTGCAAATCTGATGAAACAGCGGAGCTCCGCAAGCGTGGGTGTATAGCGTGGTGGATATGACGCCACCTTTCGGACCGTGAGTATCCGGGTTCAAATCCCGCCTTTTCCTTTTTCTTTCTTTCTTTCTCTCTTCATCTGCTATTTCTTTCTGTCTCTTTTACTCTCTCTCTTTCCTTCTCTCTCTCCCTATTTCTATATATCTCTTTCTATCTTTCTTCTCTATTTCTGTCCCGCTCTCATTTTCTCCTTCTCTCGCCCATAGCACGGTCTGTTACACTCATCGGTGCAACCAAATCATGTGGTTCCCGTAAATGCATGTGCTGCAAACGTGGGTGTATCGTCTAGTAGTTACGACGCTCACCTTCGGACCATGGGTACCCCGTTTCGTTCGAATCCCATCTCGCCAAGAAAGTATATTCTGTTTTCGCTATTTCTCTCGCTCTGTCTGTCTCGTTGTTTCTCTATCTGCACCTCCTCTCCTTATTTCACTCTCTCCACTTCGCTCAAAACTGCGAACACCATCGCTCCGCAGCGATCAACCTAGACCTTATACAGCTCCGCTGTTAAAATTCCATCAGCAATTTTGAAGAATTGGTCAGTGCTCTGAAAGGTTTCCAGATGACCAACTTTTCGATAAAACTCGTGACTCACAACAGTCCTATTTTAAACTTTGCCTCTCAAGATGCTTCAACTGTGCATTTCTCCATGAGTGTTAGCTAACAAGTACGTGAAGGTCTTTGTTGGTGACATGTAGCTAGACAACTTTATTACCCTCGTACTTTCTGTGTGTGTGTGTGTGTGTGAAATTAGGGTGGTCGACAATTTGCTTGATGCGGTGCAAAATTTGGCATGCAACTTCTCGAGCAGCGAACAGCACTTGCAGATTGTCCTAATCAAGACAGTGGCAATACTGGATTAACTATCATCACAAAGTCTTCCGCCAGAGGGGCAAGTGGAAGGTAATTTTCTCAAACAGCATGTGCATATTCTACTGAGCAGAACTTCAAGATGCGCTCCAGACTTGCAAGTATTTGTTAGCCTTGTGTTCACGATAGCTCCACACGCGTTCAGGTTTATTAGAAGCTCGTCGAAGCTGAAACTTCCGCATCAATACACCACAAGATGTGTTTGTAGATCATACCATGTCAATTCACGTATTGAACAACAAAATGCGTTATTTCTGTACTATCCCCCTGAGACCTCAATACAGCTGTGAGACATAATCGCTTTGCAAAATGGTTTTTATTTTATACTGTTTATTTATAATGTGAAAAACAATTTAAAAAATTTAGATACCATGGTTATATGTCGAAAGCTGCGTCTCCATGTACGTGAAAAATCACTATTTCCCTCATCTCATGTTTGCTATGGCAAAAAGTGCATTTCATTCCCTAAACGCAGAGGTAAACATGGAACTACTTGTCACACGATGCCATGTTGCTGCTGGGTCCAGTATATTCAGGGGATTCTCACTAATTTCGAAACACACCCCAATGTTGCTTCGGCTGTCTGGAACGACACAGAGGTCTGGATCAGTTTAGTGTCAAATTTCTCTAAAGCGGGCGACAAGAACATGTATAAACCACCTCTTCACAGTTACACATGCACCGTGCTTCGTACCGAGAATGAATATTTCACGTATTCATTTCCGAGCGAATTTCGAAAAAAAGTTCAAGGCAATGTGCACTGCATTGTACAAGGGGTCTTCGGAGGCAAAGCGAAGAGACTGGCAGCAAAAATGGATGGGTACAAGAAGACTGACACTTGTTATGGATGAAATTCACCTTCAGCCGTACATTGACTACAAATGCGAAGGTCTAGTGGGAATGGCTATGATCAATCAAAATGCAGCGAGGACTGCCCATGTGTTCGATTCAGAGGCTGCTGTCATCATAAAAAGACGTAGTGCACGTCCTGCCAGTGGCGCAAATAGACGAAGTATTGCTCCATCAATTTCTTCGTCAGCTCATTAACTACCCGTAGGCCACAGGATATCGAGTCATCGCAGTAGTTACAGGCAACTCTTAATAGTAAGGCAGTGTAATTTTTTTCACAACCATCGAAGGCTCGCACAGTGTACAAGCATCCATCAGACCACTAAAGACCGTTTTTTATTCTGGATTCTGTCCATGTGCTGAAGTGCTTAATGAACAATTGGTTGCAGCAGCGTAAGAGTGATAAGCGAGTTTTTCCTGGAAATCGATGAACTACCTCCCACGCCACGTGTGCTGACCTCCGTTGACCACACCTCTAAATGTCGACGAGAGAGAGAGCAATGAACTTGTAAGATTTGTCCCAACCTTGTATTAGAAGGCGCTAAAACCTTCAAGCTTAGAAATTCTAGACAGCGTGAAGGTTGATCTCAAGATCTTTTACAGTCGCAGAACTCAACAGTGCATGAGCAGCACAACTGCAGCATGTCAAAAGCACGGCTGATTTTATCGGCACTATCTTGATGTGGTGCCGCGTAGGTCAAGACGCCACACACAGGAAGGCGTCTTCTAAACGACCTCCATGAACCTGTTAAGACAGTGAGTTGCCTCCCCAGGTAAGTTTTTGAAAATTGTAGGCACTTGGCTCGACTACAGGAAAAGCCTCAAACACGATACTGGTCGTTTCACTCATGAAACCCATAACGAATTGCGCAATACATCTAGTGCTCTTGCTCAGGTGGCAATCAATTGTCTTGAAGAGCTTCGTTTCAAATACGGTTCTGCTAGGAAAGTTTCAGTCGGACTCCCTTGAGAGGTTGGGCAGCAACCGACAGTTGTTTGGCGCGCAGTGTCATATCTCCATAAGTCAGATCTACGAATCGGAACACAAAGAGTGAGCCTGCAGAAGATCCTTGAGCTTCCAGATTGTGACGAATTCCTACTTGTGTCTCCATTGACGAGTTTCTTGATTCCTTAAAGCAATATGACATTGTGGTAACTGGAGACATTTCTGCAAAGCACAACATCCGCGTACTTCCAGATACTAGTTATGTAGCTGGTTAATGTGCACATGCTGCACTCAACAAGCTTACATGCGAATTCTACAAAGAAAACTTGGTTGTTGAGAGCAAAACTCTCCCAATTGGGGCTGAAGAGCTCATTACGAGCGTTAGAAGAGGTAGACTAACGTTTCCTCAAGCTGTGGTTGTGAATGCCATACTGATAATGAATATTGTTCTGGAGAACCTGAACCAGTGAAAACCAAGCAGTAAATTTTTATGTTTGTGAAAAAGCAGAAATAATTGCTCCGGCACATGACAACGCTCTTCCTTGAGTGGTATGAAGACTGCTCTTTGCGACAATGGACATCTACCACATGTATTGATGGGTTATATACTTATTGCAGCTGCCAGAACTTTGCAATGCAACCTGTAAAAGCGGGAGAACAAGCTGTCCTAAGCCAAAGCAGCAAAACAGAAACGGAAGATATCTTAAGTGTAATTACCTATATACACTATAGAAGCGGTCTATGAGGTTTCTGGCTGCATTCCACAATGAGGACTCTAAAATAACTATAGAAAGTAAAGAACAGTTTTCAAGACTTACATTGCATCTGCTTTCCGTTTTTATGAGGCTAGACCATGATGTAGGCCTTCAAATCGTCTAAAGAAATATTTTTGGCAAATGTGAGTTTTGCTTGAAAATTGAGGTTCCAAGGTCCATGTCTTGCACGAGTTCATTTCGAAAACGCTCTTTAAAAAATGTAACTTGATAATTTTGTGAACTTGTCGCCAATTTTCTCTTTTGCTGTCAACTTTCTGCTTCTTTTGCCACTTAAGCTAATATATGCAATCGTTTGAATCGCTTGAATGTCAAAATCGTTTGAAAATGTAAAAAAAAAAAGTCGCGTTATACAGTTTTTGTATGTTTCAAAACTCGGCGTTCTAGAAAATAACGGAACAGTGTAGAAGCGATTTTAGTGTTGATGTCTTGTCTCCTTTGTGTTATTTTCCTTGAAAAATATTCTCTCCGAGTAGCTTCCTGTGAATCTTTTATCACTACCTCGAATGGATTTTGATTCATTAAAAATGTTTTTAAATGGTGCTCCAACTGAGCAACGAACTTTTTGTGATACTGAAATTATGCGCAATATTTCAAATTGTTTACAAAGAAAATGTATCTCTCAAAAATGCTTTTTTTGTTTCAATCTATAGGCTTTGTGTTGCATAGAACTAGATTTCTCGTTAAATAAATCAGACAATGTCGTTCTGAGAAAAAATGTTGGTGTGTTTATTAGTGTATGTAAGATACTTATCCTGTATAGTGTCTTAAAAAACTGTAGTTGTGCGACGGTTCATAGTTCTTACACCTGTTAGAAACAAATTCGATGCATGTGTAGCGCCCACCGACGCCGCAGCGCGGAGCGCTTTGTTCGGCGCTCTCAGCCGGTGCCTTGGCGCCGGCTATCAAAGAGAAAAATAAAGAAGCGCAGCGCGTGCTCGAAGCGCAAGCTCGGCACGCGCGGTGTGGTTCCAAAAGCCAGCCACGCTGGTCGTCGCAGCCCCGTCGCTCGGCTCGCCGCCTTCGCCCTTCTGATCAGGGACGACGGCTCGGCTCGTACAGCCGCCGTCACGTCCCTTCTACATTGGTGACCCGGGAGAACGCGCGCTCCACCGAGCGACACGCTGCCATGGCTCACTGGCCGGAGCCGCAGTTCGACCCACCACTGCCGCCGTTCTCGTCCAGCTACGTCGACGCATGGTTCGCTCAGTTCGAGGTGGCTCTGGAGCTTAACCACATCTGGATTCAGGAGTTCAAGCACGCGGTACTCCTCGAAGTCCTGCCGCTTGCTCTCCAGCTCCACCTCGGCGTTCCATCGCCTGGCCCGCGACCGTACGACGAACTGCGGCAGCGCGTGCTCGACTTCTTCGGCGCTGCCTACCACCCACTTCCAGTGGCTGACCGCACGGTGCGCGAATCGCTGCCTGCGTTCCCACCGCCAGCGCTACCCGCATCTCAACCTGTGCCCGGAAGCCACCACCAGGCAAGCCTTCCTCCCTCGACTTGCCCCTATACCGTCTTGGCGACAACCCGATGCGCTACCGCACAGTCCCCGGCCTCCGGCTCTCTCCAGGGGTCTCTTACGTACGCGTACGCGCATAATGGCGTCACCAAGGGTATCGACACGACCGCGATACCGGCCACGTCATCGCCTTGCTCGCCTCCAACGATGATACGCGACAGTGGTGCCATCACTGACCCTACGCCGGCTCCTGTGCCTCACGCCATCGGGTCTGGCGCCAACGACGTCGCTCCTGCTATTCGGTCCCCGACCAACGCTTCACCCGAGTTTTCTACGCTGCCGGCTGAGCGAGCCTCCAGGTCAACGCAAGAGCCCTGCCCCGTGCCGTCACCGCTGCCTCCGACCTTGGCAACTGTCGATACACCGCGGTACCTACAAGCCATCGAGAGCGACGCAGCAGCTGTAACATTCGGCCCTGCCCTGCGCTGCCCGTCCTCTCATTCGACCGACTTGCCATTGGGCCCTTCTGGCGACCACGCTGCCAAGTCAGACGTTGGGGGCTGTGCACAATCGTCGCGCGACGAGGATAGGGCAGCTAGACTGACACCATCATCCCGCGACGCGAGCCGCGATGCAGTCTCGCGTCCACTGTCTCATCCTGTCCTTCGCTTCGTGCCCGCGTTGGATATCTCCAGGCAACATGACTCGGCTGCTTCTGCTCCGGCTGTCCCAGATTTTCGACTACCCGCACCGGTGCCATCATCGAGCGTCGTCCGACGACGCCTTCCTGGCTGTCACGAGCGTAAATCCCGTCCAAGGCCGTTGACCGTGGCAAGACCGAGACTCCGGCCCGCGCGTCCCGGACCCTCTTCTCTTGACTCGGGCGGTGTCGCGCGCAGATGTTTGCAGCTTGCGACCTCTACGATGGGTCAGAATCAGACAATGTCGTTCTGAGAAAAAATGTTGGTGTGTTATTAGGTAGTAAGCTAGTTATCCTATCTAGTGTCTTAAAAAACTGTAGTTGTGCGACGGTTCATAGTTCTTACACCTGTTGGAAACAAATTCGATGCATGTATTCCAAACACAACTTAGAAATGTCAAGGTTTTTCTTCGTGCAAGTTTGTGCAACTGAAGAAGGTATAAGCTATAAATGAGGCAACGGGGCCGCAGAATGAAAAAACGCGAACCGCTCATTTTAGTGAAGCCAGCTTCCGGGCAGATCTCAGTGATGACGTCAAGCATGCCTGCAGAGGCCTTGGAAAAAGTCTAGGTCGTGTTGGCCGGCCGGCCCGCACCTACTTAGCCCGATCGTTGAAGATTCGTTTTCCGCCGTTATGGGGAAGCGAGCGCTTGCCAGCGTGGGCAGTTTTCTGGTCCTCACTCACTGTGCGCAGCGTGCGCCCCCATTTCTCACAACTCGCACCGTTTGTGCATGGTGCTATTGTGCGCAAATTCTGTGGAAAACGAGTCCTTATAGTTTATTCCGGGTCCTCAATGACAACAGGTGAGCGTGGCGCTTACGTCCTGGTTTTCGTTTGTGCTAATTAGTGCTGCGCAGCCATACATAGTGTTTCTGCAGTGAGGCAACAGGTAATAATAGTAAATAAAGCTTGTATAAGAAGAGCACCTTGTTGCAGTAATATCGTTATACCAACAAGCAGCTACCATGAAGCGCTTGAGACGTAAAGCTTCACCTTCGTGTCTCATGTAACCGCGTTCTTGGATGTGTGCTTCCCCATTTGTATCCTGCTAATCACTCGCGATCGTTTAGAAACGCGTTTCTGAGACTCGAGGTATCAAATATTGCACTGCGCCGACACGACGAAACGAGTTCACCTTTGCATGATCCGACTGCGCACTTGATCTCGTTGTAATTTATGGTTTTCACTTACTTTCCTTCACGATGGAAGCGTGTTGTTGCGTTAGTAAGTATATGGACACTCAGGCACATTTTTGCCGTCGTCGTCGTCGCCGTGGTGTTCCGTATAAAGTCCAAAGGCGATAACAGCGTCGCCCTACGCCGTATTCTGTAAAGCGAATGAAAGCGTGCGAGGGGAGCCGACGATCGCGGCTAAATCTCGCGCGCGCGTGGGAGGAAAGTGGGGTGGAAGCGCGCCGTCTTCCTTAACGCGCAGGCACCGAAGGGAGAGGGGCGGCGTTGTACTCCAGCAGCAACTGATAAATGCGCGGCCCAGCGTGTCCTATGCTCAAAGCGATCTGCGTTGGGGCCAGAGTCTAGGTGGGCCGATGGCTCGTACCTTTCTGCGTGCTGCGTTCTAACCGCTCAGTTTGCGTTGAAGAGATAGAAAGCACGAAGGTCATTTCGCTCGCTGCTGCGGCCGCGCTTCCTCACGTCTATGTTTTGACAGCGAGTGTTGGCGGTCATCGAGTGTGATGTGATCATGTTTGTCTGTGGGCGCTGACACCATGCTCGTTATTTTAGTAAGCGAATGTTTGCAAGTTTATACAGCTGATAAAACTACTATCTTTACTTCGTAACCTCTCTAACAATTTTCTATCGCAATCGGTGGTTTGCCTTTCAGATGATACTGCGACTGTTTTAGAATATTCTTGGAGGCTGATGGACATGAGACGGTATTTCCTGGATAGCTGAGGCGTTGCAAGAGACCAGTGTGAACATTTGTGCAGTTCGTGCTTATTACACAGAGGAGGCCCAGTATACGAAGGATGAATTGGTGCCTTTAAGTGACATAATTTTATATCGAAGCAATGAATTCGCAGTAAAAGAAAAGTTGTGTTGGCTTATTTCGCCAAGCCTTCGAGGAATAGTCTTTTCTGCGAATATATTGTATGTTCTGCTGGAAAGTCAATATTTTCTTCCCGTTTCCACCGGTACTCAAGTTCTGCCAAAGTGAAATATAATGCCCTTGCGTTTTTATTATTGTACAATGGTATTTTTACGCTGTACAGTGTGCTTTTATTTTTTAGTATTACTGAACATGGCACGCGTACCGTATATTTTTTTTGCAATATCTGAGCAAGTGTATAGGTAAATAATTGTATTCTTTTTTTCTATATGGCTTTAAATAAAACAGTCTTTTTCACAGTTATTGTGTTCGTTTTGGTATTTTGCGTGTCTTCGTTTTTATTGCGATAGCAATTATATTGACACTCCAAGCGGATTTCTGCCGTCGGTGGCGTCGTCGTCGCCGTCACCGTGAGGCACTGTCCAAGGGCGATAAAAATCGTCGCCGTGCGCTGTATTGTGTATGCGCGCGTGCAAGCACGTGAGGGACGCGCACTTTCATGGGCAGCGAATGCACGGCGGAGAGCAAACGCGATGTCTTCCGTTGCGCGAAAGGCCGGGTGGGGAATGGGTGGGAGGGAGGGAGGGGGGGGGGGGGCGACATTGTGCTGCGGCGCCAAATGCGTATCTTGTGACCGGGCGCAAGGGAAACTGGAATCTCGCAGGTGAGAGGAGGAAAGCTGGAAGGGCGCGCGCGCGCGCGGGAGGGAGGGGTGCGACTTCTGTTGTGAGAGCAACTGCCTACTTGTACATTGCGCGGCGGCGGGCGGTCGCGCGCACCGTATCATGAAAGCGATCTGTAACACTGCTCCTACCTTTGTATGCGCTGTTCTTTCGCAGCTCAGTTTTCGTTGAAGCGATCGACCGCACGAACCTTCACTCCCTGCTGCTGTCGCGCTTGCTCACGCCAGCGTTTTGACACCGGTTGTGTGCGGTCATCGAGTATGATATATTCATGTTTGTGTGTGCGCGCTGACATAATGCTTGTTGATTGAGTTAGTAAGCGAATGTGTCCAAGTTTATACAGCCGATAAAGCTACTGTCCTTACTCCGTATCTCTCTCTACTATTTTGAAATCGCAATTGATGCTTCGCCTTTCGGGCGAGACTGCGATTTTTTTTGGCATTGCCAGTGAATTTTCGCTTTGTTTAGTTGTCATGACTGTCACGCGCGTCGTCCTGTTTTGCAATATCTGATGCACATATTACAAGCTGTTGTACACTTTGGTCATTAGGTCGTTATATGAAAAAACTTGGTTTTCTTAGGTGTGTCTACATGAAATGGCGTTTGCGTTCTGTTTTATTTCGCTAACAAGCTTTAATTTCTAAACCTTACAGTGAAATGTTGGATTGATTAGTAATCATATACATGTCACACATCCTTCACTACTGTTCATTATCTGAGCGCGTATCAGTACCACGTTGTGAATATCTTGGTTTTCTGAATCGAAGTCAATAAAACGAGGCCGCCGATCTGTTGTTATATGTGGAAGTGATTTTTTTTTTGTTCTGGCATACGCTGGCAGCATCGCAATAATTGACAAGACTGCGTGCATGCAAACACACGAAGAATGCTCGACGCGCCACATTCCAGTACACAAACACGGCCCAGGGGCGGCAAAGAGCGCACGCTCAGCAAAACAAAAAAAAAAGAGAAAAAATATCACGCGCGGCAAGGTGGGAAAGGAGCGGATCGACATAAGAAAAAGCTTCAGAACGTGCAGGCGCTGCACAAAGGCTGTTACTGTTCCATGACGGCGAAAACAACCGTGTACACAGCAATTTTGCTAAGTATCACCCACCTGAACTGAAGGGGGCCTTGGCGCTAGCGTCGATGGAACGGATGCCTTAATTAGGAGGGGTAATGGAAGCCTTGCGAAGATTCACCCCCGTGGCTGTGCGCTGCTCATTCAGGTAACACTAAGACACGTTATTTATGGGACGTTAGGATGATGGTTGCTGAGCGCTCTGGCAGTGCTGCAAAGTTCGCGTAAGAGAGAAACAAAGCATTGCTAGTAGCAGCGCGGGCTCCACTGGTACGGAAGCAGGGTTATCACTTCCACACCTGGTTGTTCTCGTAATACAGTTTAAAGCCTGTTTTCACCCCCTTGGCAGAATGGCCAGAGCACCCTCAAAGGACCATCAGAATATTTCATATGTATGCATATAGTTCGACGTTCGTTGCTGTTTCTTTGGTACCACAGGTCAGGTCTGGCAAAAATTATTCGTGTGCACAAATCTGCAAATCGCGCCTAAGCGACAAAACATTCTTACAATGCATCGCAAAATATATCTCGGTGAAATGGCTAAGCAGATCACAATTATTAGTCAAGACGCATTGTTATGTTCCACAGCGGTTCGCGCTGTTCTAAGAAGGCGCACGAGTAATTGTGGAGCCATCGGCATTGATATGATTGTTATCGCACAAGTGGACAAAACAAGGATGTTCAGTCCTCACCTTTATCGCCTGCTACAAGGGTTTTCGTAAACGAGGCGTCATTACGTCGAACTGGATGATCTGCCGTTTACGCGTAGTGAACTTTAGTGTTTGAAGCATCGTTGAAATTCACATTGAGGCCGTAATTAGCGACAGCACACGTGACTTCGCTCTATGCATCTAAAAATGCCCCCGCTGTACTCTTCCGATATGGAACACTTGTATTTGGAACAACCTCGGCGAGTGAATTTTATAGCAAGGCGGTGGTTGTCATTACGTTTATTGCACAGCTTTTCGATGCTTTACTACACATATGCGTACGGTATGTCAAGCCCATTTGGCTGCAAGCTCTTTTTATTCGATGGACTTCAATAGCCACAACACAAGCACAGTTTGGACCACCTGTTCACATAGTGAACGTGGCTAAGCAAAAGAATTGCGACTGCAAGCAACGCAGAGAGTGAACTACATTCAAGGCTAGTTTATTCATAATTCAAGAAGAGAAATAAGTCTGCTTGAACTGGTGGTGGTGGTAACATTTATTTATGTCCGGAAGAATCTTCACCACGTTCTTATAGGAGCAAGACTGCGGGCCGCTCCCACGATGGGACGGGAAGGCCAAGCCTCATCGCCGCATCGAGGGCCTTCTGGACAGCCCGGAGTTGATTAATCCATTCGTGGCTCTTGACCAATGAATAAAATAGCTTCCGCCATCAATACGTGGTCCGTGTGGTGCTGCAAAGAGGGGCACTGCCCAGAGCATGTGTTTAAAATCGCTAACTCCGCCGCAGTCGGGACACAGAGGGGAGACCTCCGTGTACCTACTGATGACGGAGAGTGTGGGATACGAGTTTGTTTGTATTAGCCTGAGGGTCACGGCTGGAGGCCTCGTGAGATTTCGATGTGGCAGGGGGAAAGCCCTGCGACTCATCTGATAGTGGCTAGTGATCTCGTTGAAGGTGGAGAGAATGTCCCTGAAACTGCAAATATAAATGTAAAAAAAGCCTTGTAGTGACTGCAGCAAATTTGTGTTTTATGCGTTCTCACCATTTGTGTCATGAAATATGAACGCGAGCGAGGTTTCACCAAAATGGGCCATCAAGATATGAGTCAATTATTGTCAACATAATGAATAAAATATTCCGAATGATGTCCTTCTCTAAAGATATACATATTTGACTCATTGATTCTTCAAATGTTAACACTCCCCAACGTTTTAACATCGTGCATTCATACCTGAAATATTTTTCGGAGTTCAAGCGAACAACGCACATTCGTGGACGCAGAAAGAACTTAATAGAGGAAAATCAAATAACTAACTTAGTCTGTTCCTCTATGTTGTAAGTTACAATAAAGGCTCCCAAGAGGTGTTATGGAATTTTAAACAGGAGAAATATTTGGCACCATAAGTAAGTACTTCGCCTTTAAAAGCCTCTTAAAAAGCATACATTCGTAAAAGGGACTAACTTTTGTAAAGGAAAAGGAAAGTCCTAGTTTATTCTCTTGCTGTATGCATTAAATTACGTTGAAGATTGAAGCAAAGTTCAATTTTAAATGCGGATAAATATTTGGAAACTGAAGTGGTCATGCTTCGCCTTTGAAAGGCAGTTGAAGGGCGTATCGTTGCGGCGAGCGACCTGGACCTTCAGTCGCAGTTGCTGCTATAACTCTTTGTGCATTTTATTCTGTATTTAGAGATTGAATACCAGCATCCATCGTTTCGTAAGCCGAATATATTTGCGGAGGTCGTCTTGCCATCCGAAGGCCTTGTTTAATTTCAGTACTATTCTCGGAACCAATGAAGCGTTATCTCTTTCATATTTCTTGTTCGGCGACGCGTTGCTTCCTTGTCGCTGAGACCGGCTATATTGCTATTCTTACCAGCTTTTCCTAAATTTTTGACTATTTTCATTTTTCGTTTCCTGTTCCTGAAGACGCCAAATTGTTTTTCGCTGTAACTGATCGCTGACGCCAGCGATATTTTCTTAGCCCGTCTTCGCTTTATTTTTCACTGCCAGTGGACATGCGGACTCGTAATTGCTTTTCCGCTCCCTATCCTCTGGGTGCCATAGTCGCCTTCTTTCTTGGTTTTCGTTTTTTTCGTCTGTCGTCTGTTCCGCAGGAGTGGTGAAAACGCAACGCAGCCGAGAGGCACGAGGTTGGTACCTAGAGTACGTTTATTGCGCCTCATTCGCCAATAATGGGGAGGACGCAGAGTGCTATCAAGGATCGCGCGAGACGCATTTACGATTCGCAACAGGCGTGGTATGGCGGCCCTGGTATTAAAACAGCGTAGGCTCATGCGTTCAAGGTTGTCAATCTATGCCGATGACGAACCGAGTACTTATGGGACACTGATATTTACCGTTAATAAGTCCACAAAAGAATTTGAAAACGTACTGGGGTCTTAACATTACTAGTTTTTTCTGCCGATGACCAAGGGCAATAACATATACAGGGTGTCCCAGCTATCACACAGCACGATTTAAAAAAAAGAGCAACGGCGTTAGTCGAAGCTAACCTAGTGCGTATTGTTTCAAGTTCAGTGGAGTAGCCGCCAGTAATCTTTTCGTTGCTGAGATTTAGTTAGCTAATTGTAATAATTATCTAACTGGAGAAGTACTATCCTAATTTCAAAGTGTCAGTGAGAAAATTGTAGAGCAACATGAAAAACTCCCGATACAGCTTTCTGTTGCTCAATACATGCAACATAAATGTGTTTTTCCGAATGTGAAAGGAGCCCACGAATACACGCAGAATTGCCGTGCGACTGGTCGCTCGAGGAACTTTGCGTGTATTCACGGGGTTCTTTCACGCTCGGAAAAACTTTTTTGTAGCACGTACTGAGCAACAGAAAGCTCAGGCTCAGTGCGTGTGTGTGGGCATTCGATATGTCGTTGTGGCGAAACCTTTATCCTTGCGTTCCACGAGAACATCAAGGAAAGCTATGCGGCTGCTCTCTTCATATTCCACCGTGAACTGGATACTGGGCTTGAATGAGTTGATGTGGGCCAGGAACTTTTGGACGTGACTGTGGCGAATAACACAAAAAATGTCACAGTTTCGCCCTAAGGGCGAAGCAATGAATGCGATAGCAACACAGCAATCTCATACGAAGTAAGGTGAGCGGCTTTGGTAGCAACAACACGCAGAACTGTTGTCGAAAAACAGTCGTCAACGTAACAGGCGAAGAATTTTGGAGCAGGGGAGAACGACGACAACGCGGCATCCCCGATGGCCTCCAGGGCTATATTAGCGCACATGTCTGATACAGAAGCCCTCATGTCAGTCCCAAAATCTTGTTAGTAGAATTGCTTATTGAAAACAAAGTACGTATTTTTTTTCGAAAGCCCACGGACATGGCAATATACCTCGATTTCCTTTCCGTACACCCAAAGGGCCATAAGCGCTCGGGCGTGTCATCACTGTTCGATCGCGCCTTCCGTCTCTTTTCGAGTCCTACTAGACGTAGAGCAGAACTGGACACTGTACGAAGGAACTTGTCGAATAACGGATACCCGGCTCAAGTGCTCAGAGAGCAGGAACGTCGTGCCTTCAGCGCCCAACCGGCAAGCGGTTACAAAAGTGTAAACGAGGAGCCATTCCGTATGCGCTCGGGGTAAGCGAGGCTTTGGCAAGAGTTTTCAATGAGTACGACGTTTGGGTTGCGCATGTCCCGTCAAGCAAGTTACGCGGTCAAATGATGCGCGTAAAAGACCCCTTGGAACGATCGAGGTACCCCGGTGTTGTGTATAAAATACCGTGCAGAGATTGGGACGCAACATATGTCGGTGAGACCGGTAACTTCAAAAAACGCATAAAACAGCATCAGTACGATGTCGACAAGGCCAACTCATCTTCAGACGCTTTATCGGAACACAATGAAAACACAGGTCACTGCATAGACTGGGCATCAGCATCCATAATCGTCACAGAGAAGAAACTGCCTGCAAGACTATTGCTTAAATCACTGTACATTCAGACGACGCAACATGCCATAAACAGGATACGTGGGAATCTGCCAGAAATCTACACACGCGCGCTACGCCATCTATCCTATATTTAAACAAGAGACACCGCGTTTGCTTTTATTGTGATCAAGGGTCCCGTACGGGACTCGAAACGTCAATTTTTACTTTCCAATACATGTATTTCCATTGGCGAGTATTCGTTTTATTTCACTATGCTCATTCATCGCCAGACGGGTTTCCGTAGAACTCTGGATTAAATGAATACTGTGGGCATTTCTTAGTGACTTCTTCGTTGGCTGCACATGTTCATCATCTCATCGGCTTCGTCGTCTTCGTCGCTTGTGGGGACTCATCTTGAGACTGATCTGTGCCTCGAATGTGATCGGTCCGCCGCGTCTTCGGGGCGTATTCAAGGTCGTGTAAACGCTACGTGGCAAGTGGTGGAGGTGCGTGGTATCGATCCCAGTACCTATCGCTTGATGTCCTGATATTATTTTTGTTGTGTTGTACCTATGGTCCTTCAATCTGTCATTTAGGCACCTACCCGTTTGGTTTATGTATGAAGCACCAGATTTCAAAGGAATTACGAGGACCACGTTTTCAGCGTGCTGTGCAGGCTTATCGCGATTATTCCTAGCACCACACATCTTTCTTATTTCCTTCAATAACCACTCTGCACATTTTTGCTAGTTTGTCGGGTGCGGTAAAACCACCTTTACTCCCTCCCTTTCCGCCACTTTCTTCAGGGACTGTGTCGTCGACATATCGACTCAAAAAGTAACTAATTGTTTTGTTGTTACAAAAGTGAAGCTAAAACAAGATATAAGTGCTTATTTATAAAAGGAAAAAAGAACTTCGGAATTTTATTTATGGAGCGCTTACTACGGCCACTGTGCTTTAAGGTTCATCCGCGACGGTTCTAGGTAAAGTGTGCTCTGTCCTGTGGCGTTGGCAGGAATAGGAGTTGCATATTAACTTGCGTTCGTTTCAGCCATCGCCCATCCTTCGTCACAGTATACTATATATATTGTGAAGGCGAAATGAACTTGGCGGTGCGCGCTCGCAAGGCGGGCGCTGGAGGAAAAAGACGACGAAGCGGATAATAGAACAGCCGGCCCAGTGAACGTGTGCTGTGTCTTTGTATCCGTTCATTACAATGGCGCAGTCGACAATGAACCTGCCTTGAGGTGTTCCAGCCTTCAGTGTTCCTCGCACGGTGCTTCGGCGTGCCGGGTCCCCTCCTTGCCAGGAACGCCGTTCAGGCTTCCCCGAGCCCGCCACCCTACCGTCGCAGCTACCCACTGCACCATCCGGGGATGGCGTCCAAGCCTCCTCGGCGGCTCTCGGACAGCGATGTACTGATGCCCTCGTCCACGCCATCGCCGTGCTGACGCAACAGCTCCAGGGTATGACGACCGCGTTCGCGTCCGTCGGCGGTTGCATCCTGCCTGGGAACGCCGTCCACGCTTCGCTGCCGCCGGCATTCGTGGAAATACCAACGTTTCGCGGCTTTCCAGGCGACGTCACCCTTTGGCTCCGCAACATCAATGCCTTGGGTGATCGTCATGCCTGGCCCGACCACACAAGATGGTCGGTTGCAGCACAACGACTATGCGGTGCCGCCAAGGCATGGGAAAGCTATGAAGGCATCAAGCAGCTTTCCTGGTCTGCATGGAGCGCAGCTCTGATAGCTGCTTTCGGCCCGTTTTCCTATGCCTGCGGTGAGTCCGATCAGCACAGTTGTGCGCACGGCGCTCCGGAGAGCTACCACTTCGATCCTGCGGCAGGCGTGCCCAGCAACGCCTCGACAGGGAGAGCCGCAGGCTTCCCCGCCATAGGTGCCGGCTCCCTGGCTGTCGTCGTCGGCTCTACCGAAGGCGGTGGGACAGCGCTTCAGGCCCTCCGTCTTGGACCTGCCTTGCCTGGGAACGCCGTCCACGCTTCCCTTGGCGAAAATATCATGCCCGGCACTTCTTCGACTCCTCAGCCACCAAGGTATGCCATTGATGTTTCCTTTGCGGTAGAGCCGGCTGCCGCGACAACCACAACGACCCCACTGTCCGTGGACACCGCCCCTGGTTCCTCGAGCCGATGGACAGGTAGCCTGGCGGAGATGATACGCTGCGACATCTAGCAGCCGGATTTCGTACAAATACCGACGTTTCGCGGCTTTGAAGATGACGTCATCTCTTGGATTCGCGCTATCAATGCCATGGGTGACCGTCATGCTTGGCCAGACCAATAAAGATGGCAGGTTGCGGCAAACCGTCTTTGCGGTGCCGCCAATGCATGGGACAAGTACGACGGCATCAAGCAGAGGTCCTGGGTTGAATGGAGTGCAGCTCTTATAGCTGCTTTCCGTCCGCTCCCTTATGCCTGCGCTGCCCTTACACCCCCGAGCATCAGCTGCGGCTCGTCATTGTCGAAGATCGCGGCCGAGAACCAACGGTTCAGCAACAGCGGCAGCGAGTCGATCCCTCAGCCACCCCGGCATCAATCACAGACCTCCGGTTCGAGCATCTCCACGTCGGCGTCCTCCGCTTTCCATAACGTACTTGGCAGCATGGCCTCCAAGACAGCAGATGAAGCTGCATCCGCAGCGGCGGCGGAAGCAGACGCATGCAGCGACGATGCGGGCAATCAGCAGTATGGCGACCCTTGGGACACGGACCCAGCCGCCGTGGCTCTACGGCTGCTGAGGGCCGAGGATAATCGCAAAAGCCCCACCCCGGCACACGCCACCCCTGCCACAAAGGGGGCGCCATCCACCAACGAGGTGGCCCGCCAGCCCGTCTACGAGGCGGCGTTCGATTTACGTCTCAAGCAGCGAGAACCCGACCAGGGCCTGGACCGAATGGCGCAGAGCCCTGTCACACTCATCCCTGTGCTGCAGCAGCAGCCGCTTGCAGGCCCCCTCCACCCGGTGCCGTCCTCGTGCTGGTCTTCGGATGTTTCACTTGTACCGGGTCGCAGGGGAGGCATCACGGGGCAGCCTTCACTGCGGGATGCCTGTTGCCCGGGACCACCACCGCACCAGGAGAGCAGTGGCAGCATTTCGGTGTCTTCCAGTGTTCAGCTGCAACCAGCCCCAACACCTTGTGGTTCCAGCAGCAGTGGCGGTGGGAATTCTTCAGGCCCGATTCCTGCTATCAGAGATCCTGATTTGGCGTTCAGGCAAGCGTCGGCGTCCATTGACCAGAGCCATTCATTACCATGGTCGCCTATTCCCGAGAACGCCCCTGCTGCACCTGTTGGCGCTGTCGCTGTTAAGCGTAGCATCCATGCAGGTGTCAAGGCGCTCCCTTCAGGGTCAGTCCGGCGCCCAATGCACAGTAGCCACCGCAACGTAGCACCGCCCCAGAATGTCTCCCATGATGCCCTCCAGTCATTCAGAGCATCACCATCCGTGGACAGCCTCCACAACGATGACAAAGCTGAGCGACAACGCAAAAGTGACAACATTGAGCGGCGAGGCAATCGTCAGCGAGACCTGCGACCAGTGCGCAACAGTCAGTGCCGCCCGCCAGAGAAACTGGTTGCGCGCTGGACGGATCATGAACGACGACCTCAAAGCCTGGACAAGTTGCTTAGTTGCAAGCGCACCGGAAACTTGCAGCGTGGCCGAGTGTGAAGGCGAAGTGAACTTGGCCGCGCGCGCTCGCAAGGCGGGCGCTGGAGGAAAAAGACGATGAAGCGGATAATAGAACAGCCGGCCCAGTGAACGTGTGCTGTCTTTGTCTCCGTTCATTACAATATATATATATATATATATATACATATATATTGTGCGTCTCAGCACAATGAAGCCGGTAATGACTGCCATGCAGCCATATCTTCCCTTGCGCTGTCTACGGCTGTTACAGGATAGATGTTGCTCGAAGCTAAGGCCTCAAATCACCATAATGCTTTCCGGGAAGGGCCTGTGGAGCAAATTAACAGGTGCGATGCGTGCACCACCCGAGATGCAGCTTGTGGTTTTTATACCATAGGGAATCCACATAGCGCTCGCCTCATAAATCTAACATGGTCGCACAGACACGTCGGTAATTAGGTGCGCGATGCCGAAACTTTGCTTTCCAACTTTCTTCGAGGCGAGACGCTCGCTGACGTAATGGCGCGACTAACGTGCATGCGGTCCGTGCGTTGGTTCGTACCACTGCGTACATTAGTGCATGAGGCCATATACCTCTTGAGAGTGGGGCACCTTGAAGCGTGCTGCTAGCAGCGAGAGTCCGCGTTCTCGACTAAACGTATTTCGCACGCGCACCTTCGAGCTGGTTTCCCGGAATGAAAGCCGGCCCGAATGTGTGCAGCTCGCATCTGCATAGGCTCTGCCGAGACTAGCTTAATACGTGGCACTTGAGCTGCGCAAGGAGTAATTGATTTGCCCCCGAAGCTGGCACGTGAAATAGGGTTCCCTACAGCTTGGGTGAAGCTTGGCTATGAAAACTTTCCGCGCAGCGCTTTTCCCACATTCCCGTGCTGCGCGCTCAAGTTCTTCTAAGAGCGAGCCTCCTCTGCATAAGATTCGTGGCCTAAAATGCTGGACTGAGCAAGCACAATGCTATAGCGCACCTGAAACGTTGGTACCTGCTTCGCGGATGCTTTAGCTTCAATGAATGGGTGCGACGTTTTCACCATCTGAGTGTCGTTTTCCGTTTTCTTACATCTACGTGTAAATCGTTGACGTTTTTGTGGAGTCGTGACTGCACGCCAGCCACCCATTGAGCGCTGATATGAGCGCTCAACTTTCCAAAGGCTGAGGGAGACGTGTGATATAGCCCATTTACCTAAAAATGCACGCTTGTATGGTCATGCAACAAAAGATTGCAGGGGCATGAGCTCACGCAACATGGATCAGTTCATGCCGAAGCCTAAGCAGGTTGACGAAACAGAGGACGCACCGGTGATTTACATTAGGGTAAATTATATTCTATCATGTGCTTTTACAGAGGCAAAATACGGGGAAGATGTTTTTTTTTAACACGAAAGTGTTTTATGCCGGGGTCCACCAAGACTTCACTGACGTATTTCCGTCACGGAAATACGTCATAGAACATAATACAAAGAAAGAAACCAGAAGAAAAAGTTCCACAAACATGCAAAATTTGGAAATCGAACCCACGACCTCTCGGTCCGCGACGATAGATCGCCGAGCGTTTAACCCATTGCGCCACAAACGCATTTGCAGAGAGCTACACAGACGCGTCTTATATATCTAACACTCCTCCGTGTACCCGCGCTCTTGCTCGGGGCGGTGCCGCCGCCTACGAGCAGAAAAGAGAAGTACTGCATTATGACACTAACGCGCACCGACAGTGAACGCTTCGGTGGTCTCAGCACTACGACGCCTCGATGCCAGCATTCGAAGGGACGCTGTCATCAAGAAGCACTACCAACGCCACCTAGGTGGCGTTCACCGTACTCAGCACAGCGGAGCGTGGCCTCCGCAATTAGCTCTGAAAATGTTTCTGAAGTTGATCGCGGAGGCTGCAATTACGACGCGCTGTACGCGCTGATTTGACTCGGTGACGATTCAGTTACGTGCTTTGTCTTGCGCGTTGTATTAGTGTGTCAGTTACGTGCTTCGTCTTTCGCGTTGTGCTAGCGTGTGCAGCGTAGTGCAGCTTCCATATGCACGACGGTTGCTCATGGTCATCGACGTTGGTAGTCGTGATGGAGGAGACGTGCCACCAGGCGTCAGCGTGGGTGCATCAACGCCTAAGGGCGCTTTAGCCAAAAAACACCAATAGACATTATATATCAATGTGCAATAAACATTACACTACTTCTGTGAAGACACGTTTCACTTTCGTGTTCTATACCGATTCCTATATAAGAGGGATCAACCACATTTTTCTTCTGGTAAAGCATTGGCAGTGAGGGAGTCCTTGCCGGTAACACAAGGTTGACCTTATAATGTTGAGTCATTTCAGCTACCGCTGGTCGAAGTTAAGTTTTCAATGCGAAATGTGCACCTGGATGTCCACAAGAGCATTTAAACGGAGCATAAATGTTTTGGGCAGCGTTGACCAAGGTAAACAGTGCCATTATGCCTAAAAAAGTTTACACTTTTTAAGGCATGATTTGCTCTTAAATAATAATCGTCTTTCTTGCGTTTCCTACTCTCTGCGTTCGCTGCTGTCAATAATTTATTCTCACTCTGATAAGGCACATGCCGTTTGCGACATGTAAGTATCGGGCGCGCCGCGTTAAACAAGGAAAATGCACGCAAGATAGATGACGTATATAATTTACAGATGAGATGAGCTACGATTTGTGGTAACTTCTTTTGTGTTTATTAAAAATATTACAGGAAATATAGGTCGACGTCAGAAAATGTAAGCATGGGAGGTAAACACGAAGTACAAATTTGTCCAGGATGCGACTAACTTCACTTCTGGGGCTTCACGTGCCAAAACCACGGTGGGATTATAAGGCACGCTTTTATGGCTATGCACAACAAGATTGCTGGGGAATGAGCTCATTTGTTATCCCTTGTCTACTTCGAGCATTTATGCTTTTCAAATGTTTTGGAATAGAGAAATCAATATTGTCCACGAGGAAGCCCTTACTCTTAATTATTTTTAGAAGTGATAGTGATTAATCCACTTGCGCAGTTATAATCAAATCTCTCATTTTACAGCAGTCTTTCTAATGTTTGCAGAGGCAACAGAAGCAGCTTGTAAACACAGCACTGTTGCCAGGTTATGAACAGCTCAAAAGCACGTGTTGGCCCACCAAAATAATAAAACGCCTTTAAACAACTCATTGTTTTACGATGAATGCTTAGTGTCCACATTTGTTTCTGAGTCTTGAACTGGCTAAAAAATTGGAGGACGCTTAAGCTTCGCCTTTCAGAGTGAAACGCGATAGCTTTATCGGGCCCTGTTTCCATCGCTTTTTTCTTTGACTAGGCTTCACTGCAAAGCAGAACGTTGGAAAGTCAGCTTACAAGGGTCAAGCTTATACCAATCCCCTTAAAGTCGGCTTCACTTGTAAAAAGAAATGCATTGCTGGGAAGACGCTTTTCCAGGGACAGTATAAGTAGTATTTATTAAAATGTTAAGACCCTAGGATCTTTGTTTTTTTTTTAATAATTGTTTGCCATCGCCCCACGCACGAACGTGTCCAAAACGCATTAGGCAGGCCACATCCCAATTTGACCTACCGAGGATGCGAGCACCATCTGGATAAGGATTTCGCAAGTCGCCTACCCGAGCCCCCTGCTATTGGTATGGTAGAAATGCTGGCTAAAGGGGCTTGTGTTTGAGTTTCTTCGTTACAGAATTATGCTTTCTCGTACATTGAAATAACAGTCCTACCCCACCATGTCTGTAGACTGCGGCTATGTCGTACTTCACCATTTTTGACGTATTTCACTATGACAAATTAAATTTTTCTTCACTAACACCTTGCACTACACGGAGGGCCTGCGCGGTCGGGGTAGTTCGGAATGATTTTCTCCTGCACTAATACCTTCCGCCACGCGGAGGATCTGCGCGGACGGTGTGGTTCGCGATGATTTTCTCCGCCGTGGACGCCGACATCCATGCTGACACCGGCACCGGATTTTCTGCGACACTTACGCTGTCGCGGTAATACATTCATGCGCTCCTCAAAGCATTTTGCTGACGTAAAGCTTTTGGAGGTTAGCTTGAAATCGTTGGATGTTTTCGTGCAACTGTGGTAAATGGCACAAGATTAACAAAAAATGTGGTTGATCCCTCTTATATAGGAATCGGTATAGAACACGAAAGTGAAACGTGTCTTCACAGAAGTAGTGTAATGTTTATTGCACATTGATATATAATGTCTATTGGTGTTTTGTGGCTAAAGCGCCCTTAGGCGTTGATGCACCCACGCTGACGCCTGGTGGCACGTCTCCTCCATCACGACTACCAACGTCGATGACCATGAGCAACCGTCGTGCATATGGAAGCTGCACTACGCTGCACACGCTAGCACAACGCGAAAGACGAAGCACGTAACTGACACACTAATACAACGCGCAAGACAAAGCACGTAACTGAATCGTCACCGAGTCAAATCAGCGCGTACAGCGCGTCGTAATTGCAGCCTCCGCGATCAACTTCAGAAACATTAGACAGTTTTAGCAGAGCGTTCACGGTCCGCTCCGCTCAGACCATCGTGTCCGAACGATTCGCGCAGAGCCGCTCAGCGGAACGCTAGCGGGAACGCTAATGCGCGTGCGCACAACGCTCATATCGGCAGCGGAACGAAGAACGCGGCCCACGGTCCGCTACGAAGCCATTTGAGCGGAGCGTTTGGGTGCGTCTACTGGTTGCTTTGCCGTTTTACAGTCGCGCTGAGCGCGCGTGGCCGGCGTCCCTGGCAGACGCGCTTGTCAAACAAGCCAAATCAACGCAGTTCACGCAGCCAGCGGTGTGCGTGAAAGGTTAGCGGAGCGGAGCGTAAGCAACGCGTTGCTAAAACTGTCTATTTTCAGAGCTAATTGCGGAGGCCACGCTCCGCTGTGCTGAGTACGGTGAACGCCACCTAGGTGGCGTTGGTAGTGCTTCTTGATGCCAGCGTCCCTTCGAATGCTGGCATCGAGGCGTCGTAGTGCTGAGACCACCGAAGCGTTCACTGTCGGTGCGCGTTAGTGTCATAATGCAGTACTTCTCTTTTCTGCTCGTAGGCGGCGGCACCGCCCCGAGCAAGAGCGCGGGTACACGGAGGAGTGTTAGATATATAAGGCGCGTCTGTGTAGCTCTCTGCAAATGCGTTTGTGGCGCAATGGGTTAAACGCTCGGCGATCTATCGTCGCGGACCGAGAGGTCGTGGGTTCGATTTCCAAATTTTGCATGTTTGTGGAACTTTTTCTTCTGGTTTCTTTCTTTGTATTATGTTCTATGACGTATTTCCGTGACGGAAATACGTCAGTGAAGTCTTGGTGGACCCCGGCATAAAACACTTTCGTGTTAAAAAACAACAATAAAGAATAAACAATACGCTCGTCTATTACGAATGACAGGGTCAGGCAACTTCGATTTACCTTGGCTTTCTTGTCGCCTAGTTTAAAAAAACGTGATGCTTATGGAACACTTTCTATTGCCATAGCAATTATTTGGACACTACAACCGCATTTCTGCATCCGCGTCGCCATCGCCATCCGCGTCGCCATCGCCATCCGCGTCGCCATCGCCATCCGCGTCGCCATCGCCTTCCGCGTCGCCATCGCCATCTGCGTCGCCATCGCCATCCGCGTCGCCATCGCGGTGGGTGAGGTTCCGTATAAAGTCCAACGACGATTATATCGTAGCCGTGCACCCTACGCTGTGTGCGAGTGAAAACGTACAAGGGTGAGCTGGCAACCGCGGCTCAAAGTAGTGCTCGCGAGGGAGGAAGCCAGGCCGGAAGCGCACGGTATTCTTTCGCGCGCGAGGCACGAGGGCGAAGGCTACGGGCGCGGCCACACTGAGCTGCTGCTCAGGGTGGCCGCGCGGGCGCCGTATCTTGAAAGCGATCTGCGATGTGGGCGAAGTACGTGTCCGCGCGGCACTCCTGATACCTTAAAGGAAATATGGCCAAAATTTCATCCAGATTATAGCGTTGGAAGTACCAAAAACAACATGGGCAAAGTAAACAAGTTGCTAGACATTGTATTTTGAAAAAAAAAAACGCATTTGACAGTTTAATTCCCAGACGCAGCGCTAGAAAACGCGGCAAAGAAATGTTTTTTAAATTATTTCTCGCTCCGTGGCAGCTCGGGCAACCATGTTATTTCGAGAATGCGGCTGGGCTGAGCTCCTCACGCGATCCGCAAAGTAATGTGGAGCGTCCGCACTTCGTCGGTCGCGGGCGGTGGAAGAAAACGCATATTCAGACTTTTACCAGCCACCTTGTGCTCTTTAAACGCGTTTTCTACCCATTTTCAGTTGATGTTCGGCTTTGATTTTTATTGCCATAAAAGTACAGAAACTGAACTTGCCAAAACAAGCAAAACCGTAAATGTGTAATTTTCGAAGAAAAAAGAAAAGTCGCGTTTTTCATTTCGGCTAGCATCCACCCTTAAATTGTTTCCTCGAGGCGAAATTCAAGCCGAGAGGAAGAAAAAGAAAAGCAGGACTGTACTCTCAATTTTCATATCCGCCGGCAGTCATGAAAAGGCTCAACTAAACAGCTGCATGTATGACCCAGAATGCAGAGTCACATCATTGCAAAAAAGAAATTAGCCCACGCCGTAACCTTTATTCGTTATGCCTAAGTAAACCTCAAACAAACTATGAGTGGATACTATCGCAATAAAGAAAAGTATGCTTAAGTTTTTTTTTGCTAGCCGACTGTATGGTTCACAAAACTCAATGTTTGGCATGCTGATTTCATGCCCTACAATTAAAATATCTTGGCGCCTTTTCGCGCTTAGTTAAATATGCGGCAGGCTCTAGCTGTGAAACTTGAGAAATTGACAAGAAAATGTTTGTTTGCTTTGATGTATTCTGAAACGCACATCATGTACTCACGGCTGCATGAATTGTCCTCAGAGTGACAAGGTAACGAACCAGATGTCAAGATTTATTAAATAATTGCATTTGTGCCTGAATGCATTGTCGTAATAGTTAACGCTTATTAGCACTTCGAGGTATGGAGCGCTCATAAGTGTTTCCTGTAACGGTAATACATTATGCCACATATTTATAAGACGTATTTCTCGATACTGGATCTAAGCAGCACGGTTTTTGCTAGATGCCTACTATTTCACTACATGCTCCGCTACAACATCCCAATAGGAACATGGGCTGTATTGTGATTACCTACAAAATTCCTTTGTAAAGGTTTTTTAATATATCGTACGACAGTACATATTGACTTGGAAGTAGTCGAGACCTTTGCAGAACTTTAGTTCATTTTGCAGAACTGGGATATCTACAACAGATCTCGAATAGGTCGGGTGCCACTGTAATAGATAAGTAGGCATAGCGAAACACACGTGGTCTTGAATTGTTGCATCATTGGATGTCCAGAGAGAGAGAGAGAAACGGGGTGGGAAAGGAAGGGAGGTTAACCCGAAAAGATTCTGGTTTGCTACCGCGCACTGGGGGCAGGGGAAGGGGAAATGAATAGCGGAAATAATAGGGGATAGAAAAAGCAGTGCGGATTCAGACTGGACCTTTTGAAAGGAAAGACTACGTTCATTACGTTCGCTACTTCCACGCTAATTTATCTCTCGCCCCGTTCTGTCGGTTCTTCTGGTTCACTACTTGTGCTTACTTCCGGATGCCGAAGAACGAGGAACTAACCGGAAATGCTTCCGATTAGGCGGTTTAGGAAATAGCTCGAGCGTAACACTTTGGGCCCTGTTTACCGAAGCCTCGTTCGCACAGGGGTTGTTTGCTACAGCTCGTTCCCCTTCAGCGGCAGTTGCTGTTTCGGAAAAGTGCCACGGTAATCGGTACATTCTACTGGATAAATAGGCCCGTTTGCATCGAAAGTTCCACTTCCATTTGGAAAGTGTAAGTGTACGTATTGTGACTGTTATCCAACTTTGGCCTCCTAATTATCAGACATGTTACACTACATCTCAGTATAAAAAGTGCCTGCGCATCAACAAAGAAAATATAAAAGCGCTTATAGGAGCTCTTTGCGTCGAGATGAGAGATTTAGCGGGAACTTGCGAAGTAAATTCAACTTTTTTTTAGCAATATCCTCAACAAACAAAAATGACGTTTCATTACAGTAGATATTACTTTCTCTC
Source organism: Dermacentor silvarum (assembly GCF_013339745.2). Lineage (NCBI taxonomy): Eukaryota > Metazoa > Arthropoda > Arachnida > Ixodida > Ixodidae > Dermacentor > Dermacentor silvarum. Next base: position 43,408,911 of record NC_051158.1, on the reverse strand, counting down.
CTAATACGTTTCTCGCTACGTAAGGATAAAAGAGGTAAGCTAACGTTTCAGGACTTGGCTTTAATATATTCACTTATTAGGTGCTCATAAATTATTTTTCAACTTGGCTTGCAGCCTGAAAACAGGCCACGCAGTCAACATTATGCTTAAGAACGTTACTCATCACTATTCAGGTATAAAATAGTAACACAACTCACGTAGTGGCAGTTTTCAGATTAGAAGCGTACGCAAACACAGTGTAGTCTACGTTATTTTTAGAGCGATAACTTCTTTTTTGGCTTGTTTGCCGACTTTGCGGTTCATATGTTTCTCAGCGCTAATGGGAGGAGAATGTACTTGGACCTCTATACGTGCTGATCGCCGCCCGCGTTTCCCCGTTGGGAAACGCGGGCGGCGTCGGCAGCCGTTCGAAGGCACTGCGCGCAACCGGTTTCCGCCGGCGCGCCGAAATCTGCGCGTGCGCCGTGATAACGAATTGATCTGCGCATGCGCTGGCCTTGAGGAAACAGCTATGTAAGCGTGTGCGCGGCGGCGCTCGATCAGTAGAAGCCATGGCACGCCCAAAGGTAGTTTGTACTCCCGAAGAAAAGGCCGCGCTTCGCGAAAAATTCCGGAAAATGCTGGGAATGACTTTGTAGTGCTTAGCCTGGCCCAAAAGCCAGGACTAGCTAGGTGCCCATCAGCTCCGCTGTCTCTTGAGCATGGCGCCTCGAGTGCAAGCTACGCTAATTTTTTTACCGGTTGAGAGTTAGCGTGCGCATCTTCAATTTGCTGCGCGTCTATCATTGTATCATGTGTTGGCGCGTTTCGAAAAGGTCAACTACATCGTGTCTTACGACCCAATGCGATTTACTGGTGAAAAAAAAAAGTACCGCTTTCTCTGCAGCGCCCACCATGGTGACTTAGGGACGCATCCGTCACTGAAATCTGCAGCGCGTCTCTTGTAGTCATGCGCAATATCTCTTACAATGATATGAACAAAATATTGGTTCTGGCGATATTTTTACTGCGAAGCGGTTTATGGCTAGATTTCCATGCATTTTTGTTCAGCGTGTGCAAAAACTCGGGTACCGAATTTGATGCAAAATTCTTTGATTTTGTGCAAAAGCTTATCCGCCACATCACTTGGATATGCGTTTTGTGTAGGATAGTTATCGATAGCTACAATTTTCAAGATCAGTAGACTCCCACATAAATAATAAAGATAAAGATAAATTAACTTGTATTAAGGAGGATTAAGGTTTTTCAAAGTATATTAAGGTGTATTAAGGAGGATTAAGGTGGATTCGTGTGTATTAAGGTGAATTACAGTAGGCAGCAAGGCTTTCGCCTTCGCATCTCTTAGGCCATAGCTAAGGGCACCTGGGAATTTTCGTTTTCAAGGACGATGCACTGGCGAACTCCGAGCAGCGTCTGCAACGGCTTCTGGTCGCAAACGCTGTGACCAGACGCACCGCGTCTCATCTTAGACCAGGGCCACAATGTCTCAACGTGTCGTTGGGGGGGAATAATGTGGGAACGCTCTCCGTAACACGATTCCACCATGCGGTACCACCGCAGGGCAGTGGTACTACAGGCACTACCAGCACTGCAGCTGAAATCGGTTCCGGTACAGATGTTACCGCCACATGGTGGCACCGTATCACAGTGAAGTCTTTACCGCTGTGTTAGGGTGCATGGTATTCGGGATCGACCCACGAAAACGTACTGGCACCGCTACGATTGGTATTCGCAGTACTGTACTATCGTGTGGTTTTGAACGCTGTGCTAAACTACTCGTAGTATCTTCAGGATAATTCAACGAAAGCGATTAGACGCGGCAAAGCGCAGTTTGTTCCGAAATAAAGTTATATAGCCGCTTTGATAACGATCATTAAATGCAAGAAAAAGCGTCACAGTTTAGGGCCACCAAGACTGCGCTTTTGTTAGGCCTTGTAACGTAGGCCTGCAAAATTTGTTTACGCGCATAAATTGTTCCCGATATTCACCCGTGCGGCTCCATATCGATACCCTTAATTCGATGACAATTTTGGAACGGCGTTTTCTGACACCGTAGTTATACATATATGCGTTAAAAGATAATAACTTCCTGTGAATTATTTTATCATCATGGATTGTCCTTAAACTGCATTTATTTATATGTTGGATAGTTAAGCAGAAACCTAGTTATAAGCAGGCTAATTCTTCCTGGTTTTGCGACATATGCACTTCACAGCATGTTTACCAATTTGGCTCCACCAAACAGCCTTCCGAATTTTTTTCTGTTTTTTCGATAACATCACAAACATGTATTTGTCTTATGCCTCCCTGAACAAATCGCACCGGAGCACCGTGGGGTGAACAAGTGCTGTTTCTCGAAGATAGCATTAACTTAATGCATTGTAGCTTTAGCTCAGAGGGACCCAATCTAAATACATGCGAATGGGGAAATCATTTTTCCTCGGCAAGCACTGCACCGTATATGTGATGAAGGTTCTATATCTGAAAACAAAAATGTTAAGGTCTAGGGACTAAAGGAAGCGCATTTCAATTTAGTTTGTCCTTCTTAGTTAGAAATCGTTGAAAACTGCAAAATTTAGAAACACGAAACTGTTGTGTTTACAACTCTGTAGCTTATAAATGAAAAGTGATATTGCATTTAATAATACATCTAAATCAGACGAATTTGATTTATTTTGCAGCTCTGTGAAAGATATCACTAATATGTCATTAGATATATTGCAAAACTCTTTTAAACATTGTAACAAAAGCACGTAAGCTGGAAAATAATGTAGCAAATTTGTCCGCTTTAGATAGGCTAACGGATGCAGCTTAGAACAGTGACACGTGTTGATAGATCAGATTTCCGCATTTGTAAATTCTTGGCTTCTATACATACCAGTTTTGCAATTTTTCTAAAAAAAATTGCAGGCCATAAATGAAACGATCCGCTTCAACAATCACTAGAATTTAACGTTCTCACTGAAATGCAACTGCTTTCGTGAAACTCGGTACATGTCTAGCCTCAGAAAGGCATTACTGAGTTTCCTGAAGCCCTGAACGACACATTGCAATGTGGTGAACACGGTTAAAATCGCCGGTTCGCGACCTCATAGAGCTGCGACGTAACGCTGACGCATTTCTCTCGCATTTGCCGCTAAAGCGCCAGCGCATTTTCTAGACAAAGCACACCTGTTATGAAAGTGTTTCGTAAAAGCTAGGAAAGACATGGACGTTGCCACGGCATAATATTAGAATAACAAAATTACATGCACTCACATTGGGGAAACGACCGAACATTTTACACGCAATCCAGCCGTACGCTGTTCTCGCGCGACCTACAAGAGTCTGTACATAATAATGAAGGGGTTCAGAGATAACTATCCAAGCAGAAAGCTAACCAACGAACTAGCTAACATCAGCCCTCTTCAAACCAACAGCAAACTAAGAGCATGTGCGCCATTCAAATATGGCTTAAGCGTAGTCTGGTACTTTCCACGAGCCTTCCATCCGGCATAACTCGTTTCCGCGTGTACATGCACGCTTCTCTTTGGAGTGATGCCTTGGGTTTGTAATAGCTGAAAGCACGACATTTACATTATAATGGCTTCAGCGAAAAGGCGATACAAATACCAAGCGCTCTACTAGGATGCATAGACTGCACATAGGAGAGTTTTTTTTTTAATTAGCAAGAAAAATAGCCTCCGGGTGCAGATGATAGAGTAGCCTGCGTTCTGACATAATGTGAACTATGCGCAATTAATCTGATGGTGCAAACTTTTTGTCCCCCCTCCTTATATCCATGGCACAAAGCCCACTATATTCCATGTCCAGTTAACAATGACACATAGCAATGAAGGATGTCCGTATAATTGTGCATCGTGTTGAAAGCATGTCAGAGGACTAATACAGAAATAATCTCACCATGAAAACAATCAGAAAACTCCTATTCGATTGTGTGAATGTGTGGGCAAACAAGAACGCGTCCCGGGGACTGTGATTGTGAAACATGTTTATTAGCTCAACAGGCAGTTGTGAGGTAAACCAAGAGGGGTCTTCTAAAACTGATGTTGCTCGCAAAAAAACGATGAGACTGCAACTTCAACAGTTGAATGAGGACGTCATCTGATGCGAAGCAGGGGATATTAGAGATCACTGACAGGTGACGGTGAAGACAGCGCTGTAATAGGAAATTACATGTGCGCTTGCGTGAAGGACGCGCTGGTGTACGATATGCATGTAAAGCGGTAAGCGCCATAATTATCAGACACACATGAGAATCAGATTACTAGTGCGCCACTGCAAATAGTTCCAAATACGAGGAGACGCGCACGTTTTGAGGAATTTTCGGAGAATAAATCGGCGTACCAGTACAAGTAGATTTCTTGATGGTGGCTTCACGTATTTTTTTTTACTTTTTTTCTAGCAGTCAGAGAATGGTAAAAAAGATCCGTCCCATTGTCCTCTACAGCAAAAATTAGGACAGAAGGGAGTCATCGATGACTGCATCCTTTAAAGGATACGTAGTTTCGGAACTATCGCGTAATAGGTGGTATACTTTCCATGCTATTCAATGTCATCGGGATCAATGTTTCTACCCTGCCTTGCTGGTGCTTCTACAAACATTAGAATATTCTCCTTTTTACTCTTTCAACTCTAACATTCTTCATTTATTCATTTTTGTAATTGTATTTAGAACGAAACAACTGCATTAGATCTACACGGAGTAAGCCCATTTGTCTCTTATTTCTTAGATGTTTGTACAGGAGCTCACAATGGTGGTCGGTAATGTTTGCTGAAAACTGCTAATAATGCAGAATATGAAGAAGAGGTAGCAACACACAACAAATACAAGATATTTATTTCGCCTGTCTTACTAGCACGCATGATGAGAAGGCGTGCTTATATAGAAAGCCGATGTTTTCCCTCAGACAGCTTCTTAGGAACGTACACATAGGGTGATATGTAAAAGAGCGCGAAGGAACGAGCTTTCTTGAACGAGTGTGCATAAATTCCCACTTAAAGAACGTGATTACTCAGTGGGATATTGCCTCGGGCGTATGCAAGGCTAAAGGCGATTTCTTTTTTTTATTTTGTCAGGCAATTTTTGGGTGCAGCATATTTCGTATGTGTTCGAGAAATGCTCTCCAAGGAACTAAACTCGTCGAAATGTAAATGTTCTTGTCCGCCCCTTCTCCCTCCAAGCAAATAAGAAAAAAAAAAGAATAAAACAAGCAAAAGCGTGGTACCTCCTTATGCCTTTCGTTGGCTGTTTATTTTTAATAAATAACGAAGGAATATTTATCTTTTTGCATCTGAGTAGTCTTTTCATGCTTTAGTCAACACAGCCCAAAATTAAATGCTTTATTTACTGTGCCAAAAAATTGCCATTCAACAGATATATAGCTAAAAGAAGATTTACAGGCAGTCCTAAGAGAATCAGAATTAAGAAATATCAGAGAAGCAGGAACGATATGCATTTTCTCGATGTTCATCACTCAACTTTCCAATGAAAGTGCATAAATTATCGCCTTGTGTTATAACAGTAGGCAATTTGAAAACGAGTTGCCAGGAATAACGCGTCTTCTCGCACAAGTGTTGAATATTTGTTCTTCTGCAGTTGGAAACGCACGTTCACAGAAAGCGAGAAAAAGTTTGTAACGATCTTTATTTTGTCTTAAGCGTAATCTGCGGTAATTTTTTGTAGAAATCACACCGTCATATTCTTCGCCGTCACTTTTGAGCATACGGGATGTGTATCAACAATTCACCACATTGTAAGTTGAAAAAATACTTGCGAAATTAGAAGCGGGCTCAGCAGAAATATTTTTGATGCGATAGCATCAAATGGCCCATTGAGTGAAGCAGCGAAACGGCACCTCAATTCCTATTGGTTGCGACGCGACATCATGAAGGCGCCTCGACGGAGCAGAGCAGGCTAAACGAAACACCCACTCCCACGCTAGTGCGCCTGATGTTGCGTGAGGGGAGAAGGTATCGTCCTGACGTGCCTCTCTTACCCACCACGCAAAAGGCTATAGAGGATACCCACCATATAGAGTATACACACCACGTATGGAGCAGCAGAAAAATGGATCAGGAATTTGGGGGGATGGCCTACAGTTCTTTTACTGATAATTTTTTTTCTGAATAAATTATTTCAAAATATATTTTTTCATTATTAACTAGTAATGTAATCAGACGAAATACAGAATAAAATAGTCCGATTTGCTTGAAGCGAAGGCAAGCAACATTACCTCCGTTCCCTCGGGCTACGTGGCAATCGAATATTTTTAAACGTTGGCTAACGTTAACCGCGCTCCCAACCAGGCACACGAACGAAAACCACGACTCCCACCACTTCCACCGTCTGACTACAAGATCGTCTTCCGTCCACGAGACGGCCTCGACTTCAGCAAATGGCAATCGCATCGCGTCGCCCGAGCGGTGCGTCAGGCTGCCCACATTACTGCAACCGAATCTGACGCACTCACACTGAGAATCCGCAACGAACAGAACCTGGCAGTGACAAGCACGC